>NW_016806409.1:151502-157811 GCF_001698545.2 Rhinopithecus bieti
GCAATGGCACGATCTTGGCTCACTGCAACCTCTGCCTCCCAGGTTCAAGCGATTCTCCTGCCTCAGCCTCCCAAGTAGCTGGGATTACAGGCACCCACCACCATGCCTGGCTAATTTGTTTTGTATTTTTAGTAGAGATGGGGTTCACCATGTTGGCCAGGCTGGTCTCAAACTCCTGACCTCAGATGATTCACCTGCCTCGGCCTCCCAAAATGCTGCGATTACAGGTGTGAGCCACTGTACCCGGCCTTTTTTTTTTTTTTTTTTGAGACAGAGTTTCACTCTGTAATCGAGGCTGGAGTGCAGTGGCATGATCTTGGTTCATTCCAACCTCCACCTCCCAGGTTCAAGCAGTTCTCCTGCCTCAGCCTCCCCAGTAGCTGGGATTACAGGCTCCTGCCACCACACCTGGCTAATTTTTTTGTATTTTCAGTGGAGATAGGGTTTCACCATGTTGGCCAGGCTGGTCTCAAACTGCTGACCTCAAGTGATTCACCCACCTTGGCCTCCCAAAGTGCTGGGATTACAGCCACTGTGCCCCACCACAAGCACAGAAGATTCTGAAGGAGGATCCAACATTTACAAGAATTTTTAAGCCAGAATTGGGCTTCCAAGAGATTTTGTCCTTCCTGAGGCTTGCTCCTGGCTACTTCCCCAGCTCACAGAGAGTGGCGTGTGCCTCTGCCTCCACCATTAGGAACAGGGTTTGAGAAGCACTCGTGGTATCAAGAGCAGAGTGCTGGGGCCAAGAGGCTTGGTCTGAAACCCAGTGCCGACATCCCCAGCTGAGTGGCCTTGGGTACGTCATGCAACACCACCTTCATTCACAGAAATGGACAACCTCGTTCTTACTACTCGAGGTGGCCATAAAGTACTCATTGGGTTCCTGGTATATAGTTTGCTCCCAATTGTAGGCGGTGGGAGGAAATATCAGCTACTAGCACCGGCAGTGGCGTCACTACCGTTCAAGGTAGGAAATCCCTTTCGTTGCTTGAAGCTGCAACGTGAGGGCCAAGATGGAACAGGAGCTAAATGTCTTTCATAGCTGAGGAGAGAGCCCTGTTGGAACGTGACGTTAGTCATCCGGCAGGAGCCCCAGCGCCCTTCCTTCCGCACCCGCACCGGGCACCCGGACGAGGACAACTGGGCTGCTTGGAGGTGGGGCTGGGGGAGGGGACTTCCTGAAGGCTGACCCTGGTCCCAGCTCTACCCGCCCCTGCCCAGCCCCACCAGCTCACTGCCTACCCAGTCCACGATGAGGACCTTGCCCACGTTCAACTTCTGCTGTAGGAGTTTTGCAGTGATGGCTACAGAGTTGAAGAAGCAGAATCCCCTGAGGAGGGGAGAAAAGGGCAGGAGGTTAGCCTCAGCATGACGTTTGCAAGAGACAGGAAGGGGCGAGGGCAGAGAATCTAGGGCACTCACATGGCTGTGGATTCCTCGGCATGGTGTCCTGGCGGCCGGATGATGGCAAATCCATTCTGAAGAGGTGCAGGCCAGGCAGAAGTGAGGGACAAGATCCAGGCAGGAAGGCCATGGAGGGGGTGGCACAGGACAGAAGCACAAGCCAGGCAAGGAAGTGAACACAAACCAGAAAAGCAGATCTATATGTTCAACGCACAGTTTTGTTGGGGTTTGTTTTTTTTTTTTTGGTTTTTTTTTTGGAGACAGGGTCTTGCTTTGTCACCCAGGCTGCAGTGCAGTGGCGCGATCACGGCTCACTACAACCTTGGCCTCCCAGGCTCAGAAAATCCTTCCACCTCAGTCTCCCAAGTGGCTAGGACTGCAAGCACACACCACCACTCCTGGTTAATTTTTTGTAGAGACAGTATTTCACTATGTTGCCTAGGCTGGTCTAGAACTCCTGGGCTCAAGCTATCTGCCCACCTCGGCCTCCCAAAGTGTTGAGATTACAGGCATGAGCCACTGAACCCAGCCTCAATGGACCATTCTTTTTTTTTTTTTTTTTTTTTTGAGACGAAGTCTCGCTCTGTCGCCCAGGCTGGAGTGCAGTGGTGCAATCTCGGCTCACTGCAAGCTCCGCCTCCAGGGTTCCCGCCATTCTCCTGCCTCAGCCTCCTGAGTAGCTGGGACTACAGGCGCCTGCCGCCACACCCGGCTAATTTTTTGCATTTTTAGTAGAGATGGGGTTTCACCGTGTTAGCCAGGATGGTCTCGATCTCCTGACCTTGTGATCCACCTGCCTCAGCCTCCCAAACTGCTGGGATTACAGGTGTGAGCCACCGCGCCCGGCCCAATGGACCATTCTTAATGCCAACCATGAGGCTTGAGCAGGCAGACAGCATTTCTGCCTCGAGACACCCACGAAAGCAACTGGGCATTAGTGTCTTTCTGTTGGTCCTTCATAAACCTGAATCCCCAGCTGATAACTCCTTCCCACCCTGGTGCCTGAGAGGTGAGCTTGCAAAGGATAGTGCCTCACTGAGAGGATCCCAAGGCTGCCCCTGTCCTCTGCCTCTGAGGAGCAGGACCATGCCAAGGGGCACCAAGGTCACAAGCACATGCTCACCTTGAGCTCTCCTGCAGCTACCTTGAAGGCCAGCTCCAGCAGGCAGCCCACCGCCATGCGCACAGCACTGGAGGAGTGCATCTCATTCCAGACGGTGTCACTGTCCACCTGCAGGGCAGGAGAGCAGGTTTCAGTGTGCCCCCTGTAGGGGGAGGGCAACAACAGGGGAGGGCACCTGGACAGTGGGCCAGTGACTGTGGCAGTCAGGGAAGAGACAGAACTAGGAGAGCCACCCACCCACCCCCATTGCTGCAAGCCCTACTCACCCCGATTCCCCCACAAGGCAGCACAGCATACATCTTCTGGCTGATGGGGCCTGCAGGGAAGAGGGATAGAGCTACTGTAGAAGTGGCCTCGGGCAGATCACCTGAGGTCAGGAGTTCGAGACCAGCCTGGACAACATAGTGAAACCCCATCTCTACTAAAAATACAAAACTTAGCTGGGCGTGGTAGCACACACCTGTAAACCCAGCTACTCGGGAGGCTGAGGCAAGAGAGTCACTTGAGCCTGGGAGACGGAGATCGCAGTGAGCCGAGATGGCACCACTGCACTCCAGCCTGGCCAACACAGCAAGACTGTCTCAAAAAAAATAAAAATGAAAAGAAAAAACGAAGTGGCCTCAACTGCCCCGGCTACAGGCTTAGCCACCAAAAATGAGGGCTCAGACCCAAGTACAAGACAGGCCTCTGCAGCCCACACCAGTTGGGAGCTGTCAATCCCCTGTCCTTGGGGACATCCTACTTCTGGGGGCAGATGGCAGGGAGAAAGGGGCATGATAAGCCGGGGGATGGGGAGGAGCAAAGCACTCCCCCCAACCGAGCACTTCCATCCTCCTGCACCGCGCCCCACAGCATGCTCTATGTTAGTGGCGCCCTCTGGAGGTGTGTGATGTGATCATTGTGCCTCCTCTGCAGCACTAATGCCCTGCCTGTGCCCATGGGGACAACCCTCCTAGCCTGGCCAGGCGGTCCTCCTGAGAGCCCCATCCCACCGACACTGGACATGCCCGCCCATGTGCCAGCTCACCAAGCAGCTTCTTGTTGTCCAGCTTCTGCCGGTTGAGGGGGCTGGTCCCATACAGCAGGGTGTGGTATTCAGAGTGCACTGTCTGGATCTCATCTAGCGTGGCTTTGCGACCCCGGATTCGCTGCCAGGAGGATCAGTAAGAGGGATCACACAAAGGCGCAGCTCTCTCAGACCCTTCCTTTTTTTTTTTTTGAGACGGAGTCTCACTCTGTCGCCCAGGCTGGAGTGCAGTGGCACGATCCCAGCTCACTGCAACTTCCACCTCCCTGGTTCAAGCGATTCTCCTGTCTCAGCCTCCTGAGTAGCTGGGACTACAGGCGCGTCACCACGCCCGGCTAAGTTTTGTATTTTTAGTAGAGACGGGGTTTCATCATGTTGGTCAGGCTGATCTTGAACCCCTGACCTCGTGATATGCCCGCCTCAGCCTCCCAAAGTGCTGGGATTACAGGCGTGAGCCACCGCGCCCGGCTCTCAGACCCTTTCTACCCCATAGCCAGGGGCACACACAGTCACTTCCTGGCCTCAGGAGATCCAAATATTTTTCAGAAAGTAGATCCTGGCTCCGTCATGACCTTACTCCCAGATCCTCCCCGACTCAGCTGGGGACCATGGGGGAAAACAGTCTGCAAAGGATGGAACAGGGGGTGGTGGGAGAACTGGCCCCAAAGTCTGGGGCTGAAGAGAGGATGAGGAAGAAGCATGAAGTGAGGCTTCTCTAATAGGGAAACAAAGGCTGAATTTAAGTTGAGGGCCAGAGGAAGGAGGGGCTCCCTTACCTCGCACTTGCTAAGCAGGCCTGTCTCCTGCAGCCGGGACCAGATGCTCTGGATCCGGCCAGCATGCTCAGGGTGCACGTGTGTGTTCCCACACATGCACTGGTGCTTCAGCATGAACGTGTCGTAGACCACACCTGCGCCACAGACCTATGTGTCAGCCAGCACTGCTCTGGGCCCAGGGTCCCAGTCTGGCTACCATGATCCTCAGCAGGACTCATGGAGCTCTCTCCAACCCCCAGGTCCAAACACCTCCCCGTGGCCACCGCAGCTACCCTCCCACACACCTGCACCCTCTCCTCTCCAGCTTTTTTTTTTTCTTTGAAACAGGGTCTCACTCTGTCATCCAGGCTGGAGTGGAGTGTGCAGTGGCGCTATCATGGCTCACTGCAGCCTCAACCACTGCCCCCACCACCCTGGGCTCAAGCGATCCTCCCACCTCGGCGTTCTGAGTAGCTGGGACTATAGGCGCTACCACACCTAGCGTTTTTTTTTTTTTTTTTTTTTTTTTGAGACAAGAGTCTTGCTCTGTCGCCCAGGCTAGCAGGCTAGGGTACAATGGCACGATCTTGGCTCACTGCAACCTCTGCCTCCCGGGCTCAAGCAATTCTCCTGCCTCAGCCTCCCAAGTAGCTAGGATTACAAACATGTGCCACCACGCCCGGATAACTTTTGTATTTTCAGTAGGGATGGGGTTTCACCATGTTGGCCAGGCTGGTCTTGAACTCCTGACCTCAGGTAATCCGCCCACCTCAGCCTCCCAAAGTGCTGGGATTACAGGCGTGAGCCACCGCGTCCAGCCTTTTTTTTTTTTTTTAAATAGACGGGGTCTCACTATGTTGCTCACGTTGGTCTCAAACTCCTGGGCTCAAGTGATCCTCCCACTTTGGCCTCCCAAAATGCTGGGATTACAGGTGTGAGTCACTGCACCTGGCCTTTCCTCTCCAGCCTTTGCCCCCTCTCGACTCCTGAAATTCCTTTGCTCCATTATTGCCTGTCAGAAGCTTCCCTGCTACTCAAGCCCCAGTAAGGCTGCCCTGGACACCCGCATGGGTCTGATCTCTGCTGGCTGTGCCTCCTTGGCTGCACCCTTCTCACAGCACCTCCTGCTTTCCCCCTCCTGCCAAACCCCTATGTCTTACTCCCCACTGGTTATACAGGGCCACCCTCAGGCACGTCTGTGTCCCCCCAGAGCCCAGCCTGTGGCAGCTTCATGGGGAAGAGGACCCTGGTCTCATCCCAGACCCCACAGGGAGAAGGAAGGGAAGGTAGAAGGTCAGGACCCAATACGGACAGCAGGCTGCCTCCACCCGGCACTTCAGGCTGTGCGGCGGCCCTTCCTTCAGCGGGGTGAGAAAGATGCTACCCACTCTCCCAGCTGAGGCAGAAGGCCCTGCCACTACCACGAACAGCTCTGGGGAACAGGGAGAGAACGAAGGCCTGTGTCCCCTCCTTTCAGGGTGCCTAAGGGGCCCCAGCAGCCTCTTCCCCCACCCATGGGCAGACACCACGCACAGGCCCTCTGGTGCCTGGTAGAAGGACGTAACAAGTGGTAGGGGCTCACCTGTGGTGAAGAGGTGTTTGACGGGCTGGTCTGGGGGGCTCTTCATGCCCCCAGGGGCAGCAGGGGAGGACTGGGTGCGGCCCAGGGCCTGGTGGGGCACAGTGGCCAGGCTGAGGGGTGCCTGGTACACCTGCAGCGGCTGCAGAGGCTGAGCATCTGAGAACAGCTGTAGGGGAGGAGAGTGGGAGGGGGCCTGGGTCAGACTCAGCTAGGACAGGGGTGAGGGCAAGCCCTGTCAGGGCCTCCAGAGGGGCCCCAATCCATCCCTTTTCTTCCAAGTCTCCTCCTTCCCCCACCTCCTCCCACTTGCTCCCTCTAGGGACAGGAGACACATCTCCTGAGACAAGGAGGGATGGGGGAGATGTGATGAGTCACATCAAAGAGTAGCATTGAGGTAAGAGGCTGGGGGGGCGGG
>NW_016806409.1:158052-171530 GCF_001698545.2 Rhinopithecus bieti
GGGGGGGCGGGGCGGGGTGGGGGCGGGATGAGTCAGGCCTGGAGGGCTTGGCTGTGTCCGCAATGAATGGAGTGCCAGCTAGGCGTGAGGCAGACAGTAGTAACAGCGGGGGCGTGTGTGTACACACACGCACAGGCACGCACAGGGACCGACGCACAGCCGGCCCTGCGCAGGCAGAAACGCAGATACACACAGGCCACGTGTGCACACGTGCACACCCGCACATGCACACACACACAGACACACAAGCAGAGAGGCAGGCCAGTATCACAGAGACAGGGAGGGAACTGGCAGCCTAGGAGACACAGCTCTGAGATCAACACAAACAGCTCCCCCTTCTCCCCACTGGCCTCCTTCCCACTCCCCTTTTGCTCTCTACAGAAAGCTGCTCCTGCATAGCCTGGAAACTGCAGATGGGGGAGAGGGAAAGACAAGGGCAAAGGCACGGGGTGGGGAAGGACAGAGGGGTGGTGACTAAGGGCCGGGACCAAAGACGGGGCTCACTTTTTTGTAACCAGCACCAGGCTCCTCCGAGTCGGGCCCCTCCTCAGCACCACTCTCGCCCTCCTCGTCCTTGACCTGGATGCAATCCTCCTCCTCCTCCCCATCCTCCTCCTCGTCCTCCTCCTCCAGGTCTTCCTGTGTGCTCTCACTCTCTGTGGAGCCCTCCCGGGGCATGGTCAGGGCTCCCTCCCCCAGCAAGGCCTCCTGCTGCTCTGTCAGCTCCTCCTCTGTCTCCTCAGGGTGGGTGGTGGGCTGCCTGGGCAGCTCCCCTGTCTTGGTGAGGATCTGGTAACAGAATATGGGGGCACATCAGCTGGGAGTTGGGGAGCAGCTGTGCAGCCTGTAACCCAGAACAGTCCATCCTTCCCTCCCTCCCTTCTTCCAGGCAGAGCTTCTATGTGAGTTAGAAAAAGGCAAGGTGGCTCCTCTGAGAGGAGGACTTTTTTCTTTTTTTTCTTTTTATTTTTTGAGAAAGAGCCTCCCTCTGTCGCCCAGCCTGGCATGCAGTGGCGCAATCTCGGCTCACTTTAACCTCCGCCTTCCCAATTCAAGAGATTCTCCTGCCTCAGCCTCCCCAGTGACTGGGATTACAGGCGCACGCCACCACGCCCAGCTAATTTTTGTTTTTTTTTGAGAGGGTCTCGCTCTTGTCACCCAGGCTGGAGTGTAACGGTGTGATCTGGGCTCAGTGTAACCTCCATCTCCCAGGTTCAAGCGATTCTCCTGCCTCAGCCTCCTGAGTAGCTGGGATTATAGGTGCCTGCCACCACGCCTGGCTAATTTTTGTATTTTTAGTAAAGACAGGGTTTCACCATGTTGGCCAGGCTGGTCTCGAACTCCTGACCTCAGGCAATCTGCCCGCCTCAGCCTCCCAATCAAGCGCAAGCAACCGTGTCTGGCCTGAAAGGAGGACACGTGCCAGCCTGGTGCTCTCCTATGTCCTGCCCCCAGCACAGCCCCAGGCCATTCGCCTTTCCAGGCTCACCTTGCCCAGCTGTAGCTGCTGCTGCTTCTGCTTCTCCAGGAACTGCTGGTGCTGTTGTTGCATGACCAGCTGCTGCAGGGCCTGGGGACTCTGCGGCAGCGGTGAGGACTGAGTGCGGCTCAGGGGCCGATGCCGCGGAAGCTTGCCCACCGTCCGCATGCTGGTGGCCACACGTTCACCCGTCACTAGTGGGGACTGCCCGTGCAGTGGCACTATGGAGTTAGGGGTGATGACTAAGCACCATTGTAAGGGCACCTGACTGCCCCCCGACCCTGCATCTTGCCCCCACAACCCCCTCTGGAATATCACCACCTACATACTCAGGAAAAAACCTGGGGGACCTGGAGCACCCTCCACCCAAACCTGAGCTCCATTCTTCCTCTTCCCCATGAATGAAGAGTTTCACAGCTCTAAGATACCGCCTCCAGCAAGCCTTCCTGGATTCACCATCTTTTCCCTTCAATTTGCTTAACTGAATAAACTGAGTACACATGTAGTCTTGAGCCCTCTGAGTGAACAATGAATGACTTGTTCTCCCTAAGTGCAACAAGGCCTCCCTGATCATGGACCCTGTGGATCCCGCCAGGCTAGGAAGCCCTGGGGCCAGGATCATGTATCTTTCAAGCAGAACCTCTTTTGGTGCCAACAGGTACTTAAGGGCTGTCTAAAGCTGTGCTGTCCAATCCCATAACTACTAGTTACATGTGACTACTGAGCCCTTGAACACAGCCTATCTAAATTGAAATGTGATATAAGTGTGAAGTATACACTAGATTTCAAAGGCTTAATATGAAACAAAAAGCAAAATATCTCATCGGTAACTGCATATTGGCCAGGCACAGTGGCTCACACCTGGAATTCCAGCACTTTGAGAGGCCAAGGCGGGAGGATGGCTTGAGCCCAGGAGTTCAAGACCAACGCGGGCAGCTGAGTGCAGTGGCTCACACCTGTAATCTCAGCACTTTGGGAGGCTGAGGCAGGTGGATCACTTGAGGTCAGGAGTTCATGACCAAGTTGGCCAACATGGTGAAACCCCGTCTCTACTAAAAATACAAAAATTAGGCCAGGCGCAGTGGCTCATGCCTGTAATTCCAACACTTTAGGATGCCAAGGCAGGTAGACCACCTGAGGTCAGGAGTTCGAGACCAACCTGGCCAACATGGTGAAACCTCGTCTCTAATAAAAACACAAAAAATTAGCTAGGCATGGTGGCACACACCTGTAATCCCAGCTACTTGGGAGGCTGAGGCAGGAGAATCGCTTGAACTCGAGAGGCAGAGGTTGCAGTGAGCCAAGATCTTGTCACTGCACTCCAGTCTGGGCAATAAGAGTGAAACTTTATCTCAAAAAAAAAAAAAAAAATTAGCTGGGCATGGTGGCACACGCCTGTAGCCCCAGCTACTCAGGAGGCTGAAGCAAAAGAACCGCTCGAACCCAGGAGGTGGAGGTTGCAGTGAGCAGAGATCCCGCCACTGCACTCTAGCCTGGGCGACACAGTGAGACTCTGTCTCAAAAAAAAAAAAAAAAAGTGCAGTGGCTCACGCCTGTAATCCCAGAACTTTGGGAGGCTGAGGCGAGCAGATCGCCTGAGGTCAGGAGTTCGAGACCAGCCTGGCCAAGATGGTGAAACCCCAGGTCTACTAAAAATACAAAAATTAGCCAGGTACGGTGGCAGGCGCCTATAATCCCAGCTACTTAGGAGGTTGAGGAAGGAGAATTGCTTGAACCTGGGAGATGGAGATTGCAGTGAGCCAAGATCACACCACTGCACTCTAGCCTGGGCGACAGAGCGAGACTGTCTCAAAAAAAAGAAAAAAAGACCAGCCTGGGCAACACAGCAAGATCCTGTCTCTACAAAAATTTCAAAATAGGAAGAATAACTGCGTGTGTATTACAGAAATTATAATATTCTGGATATACTGAGTTAAATATATGTGGTGAAATCAATTCCACTTACTTCTTTTTTTTTTTTTTTTTGAGACGGAGTCTCACTCTGTTGCCCAGGCTAGAGAGCAATGGCGCGATCTCAGCTCACTGCAACCTCCTGGGTTCAAGCGATTCTCCTGCCTCAGCCTCCTGAGTAGCTGGGATTACAGGTGCCCACCACCATGCCCAGCTAATTTTTGTATTTTTAGTAGAGATGGGATTTCACCATGTTGGCCAGGTTGGTCTCAAGCTCCTTTCCTCAAGCGATCCACCTGCCTTGGTCTCCAAAGTGCTGGGCTCACAGGCGTGAACCACCATGTATGGCTCCACTTGCTTCTTTTTACATTTTTTAATGTGGATGCTAGAAATTATGTACGTAGATTGTGTTGTTTCTACTGAACAGCACTGCTCTGGGATGTGAACTCCAAGATGGCAGCAGATTTTGTCAAAAACAGTGCCCGGCATCCTGTAGGTATCCCATGTTTCCAGAATGTGGAAGAAATCACTGATGCTGTTGATTCTGCTAAAGGGAAATAACTGTGACAGGGCTGGAGAGTATCCCTAACTGTTGGTCCTGAGCCCCCTCCCTTGCACAGCTGCCTGTCCACTCACCAGCAATGAGGGTGCTCTGCTGCCGGGCCTGCTCCAGCAACAGCACATGCTGCAGCAGGGAGGCATGCCCATGGGGGCTCCCGTCGCCCTCCAGTGCCACGCCCAGCAGGCAGCCAGGGATAGAGGATGTGCTCATGAACTTGCCCGTCAGCGTGCCACCCTGCCGCAGGGACTGGAGGGCCTGCCTCTCGGCCTCCTGCTGTGTCGACAGCTTCGGGGAGGCCTGGGGGGTGAAGGGAGGGGCTTATACAGCCTCAGTCCTGCCAACTTTGGACGAGCATCCCCATCTACCCACTATCTACCCCCCAGCTCTGGGTAGGGCCAACCGATCTTCCTTAGGGCCTTGGTAGGGGAAAACCCCAGCTGGGGGCATGCAGGACCTGTGACCTCAACACCAGAGGAAAGATGGGGTATGTGCCCTGTACTTACAGTGAGGTGTGAGTTGGTGACAGTGACCGTGGCCTGCAGCCCTAAGGAGATGTTGGGCAGAGAAGGAGACGTGTAGAGGCTGAACTGGTTGGGGGAGCTGTCCAGAGGGAGGGCTCGGTGCTGGGGGAGCATCTGGGGAGCAGTGAGAAGAGACAGGAATGAGAGTGTGCAAAGGGAGGCAACAAGGGAGGGCAACCTGGGGCCAAGACCAAGTTCTCTGAATGGTGCCCATTTCCCTCTACCCTGAGCTCCCACTGAGGGAGACTGAGCCATCAGGGCTCTTCATAGTCCTGTGGAACAAATTCCCCTTTGATGCAATTAAGTCCAAGCAAGGACCCTCCAGCCTATTCATGTGGGCAGAGAGGTCTCTGCTGGGCACTCAGGCAGACAGACTGGAAGGAGCTGCACTCTTTCTTCCATGGGAAGGAGCAGCTCTGTCCCCGCCCCACCAGCCCTCAGCCAGGCCTGTACCTCAGTGGGGATGTTGGGGACTGAGCCAGTAAAGCCATTCTCAGCGATGGTGCTGTGGGAGCTGTTGGGAGAGCTGGGGCCGGAGCCGGGTGCGCTGTTACACACGGACGACGCTATAGGAGAAGTGGTTGTCACCTGGGCCTGCTCTGAACTACCCCCACCCCCGATTCCCAGACCCTCAGAACAGGTACATGAGAGCAGCCCTTACCCCCAGGCCCGGCACCTGTGATCTCAACAGCTCTTTTCTTAAAGGTGCTAATAACAGTCCCATCCTTGCGACGCAGGAGGGGACTGCTTCTCCGCTCGGCCACCTTCTGTTTTAGCCTTGAACGCACTTTCAAGTTGGGTTCAGAGGCTGGAGAGAAGGTAACCGAGGTTCAGATACGCGCACAGCAGCACACATCTGCAGTTGAGCCCACTGTGGTCAGGGCTGACACTGCCACAAGCCCACCTCTGCCTCCCGGGAGCCATATTCTGGGAGGCCAGGTGGGGGACTCACTTACCTGTTTTGCGGAGGGGGAAGTCATCTCGACTGTCGTAGGGCCCAGGCAAAGGCAGTTTGTAGGAGGGAGGCGTCCCAGGGGGGCCGCTCTGGGGAGGGGAACTCTGGTCCAAAGAAGCATGGTGGGCTCCCCTGGGGGTGGGGGTGGGGATGGAAGCAGATCTAGGTTATCACCCAGCCTGCTGGACCTGCCACCTGGCAATCTACATTGATGAAAAATCGTTTGTATATAGGAAGAGGACATGGATCTCGGGGAAAGAATGAGGAAATAAACCAGGGATGGAGGTCCTGTCTCTAAGGAGAGATTGCAGGGCCCATATATGGGCACGGGGCAGAAGCCCCTTGCCATCCTATAGCCAGGCAGCCCCTGAGCGGCTCACCTATGCCCACCCGTGCCTGCCCAGGGCCATTACCAGCATTTGGGGTGCTGTGGGAGGGAATGGTTGAGGCCGCCTGGTGTGGGCTCCTTTGACTTCGACAAGAGGAATTCCTGGAGCCTCAGCTTTACCTCGGTGCTGGCAATGGCACCTGCAGGACAGGGCACAACTGACCTGGCTGCTTAGGGCCAGACCCCCCATGGCAGGGGCAGGCGTCATGGGTGGGGCCCTAGGAGGTCCCAGGAGTCCCTGCCTTACTCTCTTTGCTCTTCTCCTTGTTCCGCAGGATGAGCAGCTGCTGCTCCAGCCGCTGCTTCTCCAGCTCTTCCTGCCGCTGCTGCTCCCGCTGCCGCTGCTGCTCCAACTCCTGCTGCCGCTTGGCTGCCAGCATCTCTTGCTGCTGCTTGGCTGCCAGCATCTCCTGCTGCTGCTGCAGGGGCATGGGGAGGGAGGCAGGAGTGAGCCAGGCCTGGGCGGGGGGCGGGGGGCGGAGGCCTGGGAGGCCCCCCGCACCCCTCTCGCTCACCTTGAGGTGCTTCTGTAGCTGGACCTCATGCTGCCTTGTCAGGTGGTCATGCTGTTTCTGGAACTCAGCGAACAGGAGCTGCTTCTGCAGCTGCTGCTGCTGCTTGAGCGCCAGGAGCTCCTGCTGCAGTTGCTGCTCCCGCAGTGTGGGATCCACAGAGCCCACCAGAGCACCCCGTAGCTCCACAGGGCTGGGGCTGCCTCCACCCCCACCCCCCATGGAACTGGGCATGGCTCTTGGCAGCACCGGCTTCACCTCCACTGTGGGCAGAAGAGACAGGAAGGAGTTAGTGGGCCCAGCCCCAGACTCCGGTCATGCCTGAGGCCCAAACACTACCAGGCAGGATTCTAGGAGACCCAAAGAGATCAGAGACAGAGGGGAAATCAAATCCCTCTGCTCCATAGATGCAACATTTTACCTTAATTAAATGAGGCTGAACCCATGAACTTCAATAGGAACATATAGGCCAAGCACGGTGGCTCACATCTGGAATCTCAGGTTACTTTGGGAGGCTGAGGCAGGCAGATCACCCGAGGCAAGGAGTTCAAGACCAGCCTGGCCAACATGGCGAAACCCCCTCTCTACTAAAAATACAAAAATTAGCTGGGCGTGATGGTGCACACCTGTAATCCTAGCTACTCAGGTGGCTGAGGCATGGGAATCTCTTGAACTCCGGGAGGCGGAGGTTGCAGTGAGCCAAGATCATGCAACTGTACTCTAGCCTGGGTGACAGAGCAAGACTGTCTCCAGGGAAAGGAGGGAAAAAAAAAAAAAAAAAAAGGGCCGGGCGCGGTGGCTCACGCCTGTAATCCCAGAACTTTGGGAGGCTGAAGCAGGCAGATCACGAGGTCAGGAGATCAAGACCACCCTGGCTAACACAGTGAAACCCTGTATCTATTAAAAACAAAAAAAAACTAGCTGGGCATGGTAGCACATGCCTGTAGTCCCAGCTACTCAGGAGACTGAGGCAGGATAATCGCTTTAACCCTGGAGGCGGAGGTTGCAGTGAGCCAAGATTGCGCCACTGCACTCCAGCCTGGGTGACAGAGCGAGACTCCACCTCAAGAAAAAAGAAAACATGCATAAACGTGAAGCGGTACCTGACAGATTGTGAGTACTCAACACATTTTATGTGCGTGTGTGTGTATATATACATATATGTATCTCTCTACCTATATATATATATATATATATCAGAGACAAGGTCTTGCTCTGTTGCCCAGGCTGGAATGCAATGGCATGATCATGGCTCCTAACAGCCTCAATCAACCTCAAGCAACTCTCCCACCTCAGCTTCCCAAGTAGCTGGGACTACAGGAGCATGCCAATGCACCAGGCTAATTTTTAAATCTTTAGTAGAGACAGGGTCTCACTATGTTGCCCCGGCTGGCCTTAAACTCCTAGGCTCAAGCGATCCTCCCACCTCAGCCTCCCAAAGTGCTGGGATTATAGGCATGAGCCACTGCCCAGCCTTCAACACATAGTATTATCATTGATAGTCAACATCTCTGGGCATTTTACAAGAATGACTCATTTAAATGTCATGGTTACCTATGACTTAGATGCTATTATTACCCCATTTTACTGATGAGGAAACTGAGATTTAGAGAAGTTTAAGTAGCAACCAGACACAGCTAGGTGATCGAAGAACCAGAATATGAGTCCAAATCCTAAGCTTTTAACCACTGTGCCCACTCCTATTTCTCAACACCGTGCCCCGTGCAAAGCCTCATACTAGAGGAGAAACTGAGGCACAGAGGTTGGTTCTAGGACTGACACTGCCCTCGGTAACCCCAGGAGAGGCTGGTGGAGACCTTCTGGATATCTCTACCCTCTGTCCCCTTCTGGGGCCTCATCCCTATCTGGGGCACACTGGGCAGGAGAGAGAGAGGCTGTGGGAATGGGAGTGGGGTGGGAATAGAAGACCTTGGAGAAAGCGGGTGCAGGGCTGCACCAAGCCAGGGACAGGAGGGGGCTGGGAGTCAGACTCGTTTCCTTTGCTGGATTATCTCCTTTCAACAGTTTTATTGTAATTACCCTGAAAATGCCGCTATATATAGAGTGAGCCAAACAGCAGCTGTGCCTGGGGGGAGGGGGAATGAGAGGATGGGCGGGCAGGCAGCAGGGAGGAGGTGGGAGGAGGAGACAGGAAAGGAAAGGGAATCAGACAGGAAGAAGGGTAACGGCAGGGGGAGGGCGGGAGCGGCGGGAGCTTCGGCAGATATCTCAGAACTCTGGTCCTAGGGAGAACTGGCTGGGGAGAGGAAGGCTGCTGGGGAGAGGAAGGCAGTGGAGGACCTGCTGGGTTCCAAGACCTTGGGTCCAGGCCCCACATGGACAATGGGCCGAGCAGCTTGAAGTTCCAATGGGCTTATGGGAATGCTAGGTCTCCACTTCTTTGTCCCTACACACGGTTCTCGGGTCACTGCATGTCACTCCCCACCACTGCCCTGTGGTTGCCAGGACAACTGGGCAAACACCACACCAGCAGGGAGCCCCAAGCACAGCCCACGCCCCACAAAGCCTCCAGCCAGGAAGGGGAAGGCAGGATACCACTGCCTGGGAAGGCGGAAGTGAGAGGCAGGGCCAACCCATTCCTGTTTCTCTTCTACTTCTTTCTCCAAAGAAAGCCCTCACTCTCCTCGCTACAGCCCAGAGAGGTCACGAGGGGCTGGGAATGTTCCTGTGGCAAAGTGGCCCACTCCAGCCCAGGCCTGGGAAGAAAGGACCCCCCAAATCCTTCTGGCTACCACTATCTCCTGCCCTCATGAGCTGGGCTCTCTCCAGATCACCCCCCAGCATTAAGAGGCGCGGGGGGCGGCGGGGGGGAGTTTTTTGTTTTTTAATTTTTTGAGACAGAGTTTCGCTCTTGTCACCCAGGCTGGAGTGCAATGGCACGATCTCGGCTCACTGCAACCTCTGTCTCCTGGTTTCAAGCAATTTTCCTGCCTCGGCAGGCGCCCACCACCAGGCCAAGCTAATTTTTGTATTTTTAGTAGAAACGGGGTTTCACCATGTTGGTCAGGCTGGTCTCGAACTCCTGACCTCAGGTGATCCGCCTGCCTCGGCCTCCCAAAGTGCTGGGATTACAGGTGTGAGCCACCACACCCAGCCGAAAAATTTTTAAAGAGACAAGAGGGAGGTGGGAGGTAGGAGGTGGCAAAAGGTGGGCTAAGAGAGGCCCCCACACCTGTTTAGATGGGTCTGGATCTCTCCAGAGAACCTAGCACTGAATGGGTGACACCAAGGCAGGAGCAAGGCCTGCTGGAGGCCAAGGCCATGCCACCCGCATGCCTGCAGTATGGCCTCTGGAACCCCCTGCAGGCAGGGCGGGGTGGGAGAAGGTAAAGGGTGAGCACCACGATGTGGCAGTCCCCACCAGCCTCTTCTCCCCCAAGCATGGCTGGGAACATTCCTCTGTGGTTTTCCCGCCAGCCGTACTGACGACTCTGTGGCCAGAAGGCCAGAGTCACATGTGCAGAAGTGGCCAGATGTGGCCAGAGGGTGGGGTTACACATACTCATCCTCCTTCCCAACCCATATCCTGCCCCAGCACCAGGAGGAAGGGTCCTTGGAAACTGCAGAAGGCCTTCCTGGAGGTAGCCAGCAACGGTCCATGATGGTGGCAAGGAAATGGCAGCCAGCTCAGGTCTCCCCAGCCCGTGAAGTGCTCAGCAAGGCCCTGAGCTGGCCGGAGGGTTATCTGTTCTTAGTCAAGGCTGGCTTAGCCCGTGGCACTCTGATCACTCAGCCAAGCGATGGACGGACTTCAGCCTGCTGCTCCCGGCAATGCCAGCGTTGTAGGAGCCGGATGCCAGCCCGCCTGCCCAGAGAAGGGCAGGGGTCCAAGCACTCCTGGCTCCCAGCAGATAACCCTGCCTAGGGCTGGAACTGTCGCCAGCAGTACTGGCTTCCCTTGCAAGAGCCCTGCAGAAAGCACATGGGCTCAGGCAAGGGGAATCTCCCACCAGACTGTCACTGCCACTGCAGCAGCAGAGATGTTAGGCCCGGAGCTGCAGTGGGAGCCACAGTCCTACTGGTATGCAGGTGGCAGGGCAGGCAGAGGGCCCTGCCATGCAGCCTCGTTCCCATGCAAACAGGAAGCACAGGCGACTCCAGAATATTAATTTGCAGGGCCTGCAGGGCCTGGGTGGTATGCAGCACCCCAGGGGTTTGCCAGGTAGCAACCTGCTCCACCCAAAGTGGAAGGGGCCATGGCTGCTCTGCCTGAGTCAGGGAAAGGAGGGGCATGGAGCCCCATGAATAGAGTCTGCCCAGGCATAGACCCTGGAGCCGGGCTGGCCTTGAACTCTCAAGGATCTGTGCCCTCTGCCAGCCTGGCATGAGCAGAGCAGGTGGCAGCAGCTGCCATCAGCACCAAGCACCTGGGTGTGTCATGATAGGAAGAGGCTCTTGGCCGCCTCCTGGTGGACCTAGGAAGGCTGGGGAACCTCTGGGGAAAGAAGAGGATAGATGGGCCTGGGCGAGGTGGCTCACACCTGTAATCCCAGCACTTTGGGAGGCTGAGGTAGGCGGGATCACCTGAGGTCAGGAGTTCAAGACCAGCCTGGCCAACGTGGCGAAACCCCATCTCTACTAAAAATACAAAAATTAGTTGGGTGTGGTAGTGGGTACCTGTAATCCCAGCTACTCAGGAGGCTGAGGCAGGAAGAATTGTTTGAACCCAGGAGGCAGATGTTGCAGTGAGTATAGATCATGCCACTGTACTCTAGCCTGGGTGACAGAGTGAGACTCCATCTCAAAAAAAAACAAAAAAAAAAAGAGGGCAGACAAAGGCGCACTGTTCCCTAAGAAGACAGGCCAAGAGCTCTGGCTAGCAAAGAGCCCCACTGAAAGGCCAGGCAGAGCCGGGCACAGTGGCTGTAATCTCAGCACTTTGGAAGTCCGAGGCAGGTGGATCACTTGAGGTCAGGAGTTCAAGACCAGCCTGGTCAACATGGAGAAACCCCATCTCTACTAAAATTACAAAATTAGCTGGGCGTGGTGATGCATGCCTATAATCCCAGCTACTCGGGAGGCTGAGGCAGGAAAATCATTTGAATCCGGGAGGCAGAGGTTGCAGTGAGCCAAGATCGCGCCATTGCACTCCAGCCTGGGCAACAAGAGTGAAACTCTGTCTCAAAAAGAAAAAAAAGAAAACAGAAAAAAGAAAGGAAAAGAAAGGCAGGGAAAGGGTCACAGGGGAGGACAAGGCCCTGGGTCCTTCCCTCACCTGCCAGGGTCTCACTCTGATAGGAATCAAGAGGCCAGGAAAGCCACCTCCTGCGGAGGTCAGAGGTAAGGCTCCGGGGGAAAGCCCTGGGCCCCCCACCTGGCTCTACTTTCCTCTTTCCCAGGGCTGGGAGTGGCGGCCTCAGGAACAGGCAGCAACACCATCCTGACCTCTGGTTTTCTGCAGGATTGACCACCCTGCCTCCATGGGAAGTCCCAGCCTGGGTTGCTGGGTGGGTGGGGCTGTGTGTTTCTTTTTTTTTTTTTTTGAGACAGAGTCTCGCTCTGTTGCCCAGGCTGGAGTGCAGTGGCACAATCTTGGCTCACTGTAAGCTCCAACTCCTGGGTTCACACCATTCTCCTGCCTCAGCCTACTGAGTAGCTGGGACTACAGGCGCCCATCATCACACCTGGCTAAGTTTTTGTATTTTTAGTAGAGACGGGGTTTCACCGTGTTAGCCAGGATAGTCTCGATCGCCTGACCTTATGATCTGCCCGCCTCAGCCTCCCAAAGTGCCAAGATTACAGGCATGAGCCTCCGCGCCCGGCCTTGGGGCTGCGTGTTTCTAGCCATGCGAGAGGCCAGAAAAATAGCAAGTTCCGGCTCAGGAGCTGCCCTGCCCAGCTCACGAGCACAAGTGGCCATGGGCAGTGCACCACCTGAGTGACACTTCTTTCCCATCCTGCTGGGCCTGCCTCCTCTTCAGGAACCCTATCAGCCCAGTGGGGGCCTCTGGGGCAGATTCAGGCAGCATGAGGGAGAGCCTGGTCCTCTGGGGGAGATGATGTAGGTACTCGCGGGGCAACCCCTGAGACTACTGCCAGCACAGCCTTAGTCTAAAAAAACGGTGTCTAAGCAAAGAGACACTGCCTCCAAACAGACAAGTGGCTCTGGGCCATGAGGGACAGGTTTCAGCAGTGCCTTGGGAACAAGAGTTCACAGTAAAAAACACATCTAGCTTCCCAAGAGCAAGGCCAAGCCTTTCCCCTGCTCTGAACACACCATGAGCTGGACCCCAGGTCCAAGCCCCCTCTCAAGAGACAGCATCTCCAACTCAAGAATCCCTGTGACAAGAACCCTGGCCAGCAAGGAAATGGGACCTTTAGTTCCCCCTAGAGAAGCCCTCGGGGGAGGCAGCTGGCACAGTGTGGACCTGCCTGGCAGACCCAAGAGGCTTAGCACCTGGCTCTAAAAGACCCTGCTCCATAAAATAAAATAAAATAAAATAAGACCAGGCGCAGTGGTCCATGCCTATAATCCCAGCACTTTGAGAGGCCAAGGCAGGCGGATCACGAGGTCAGGAGTTTCAGACCAGCCTGGCCAACATGGTGAAACCCCATCTCTACTAAAGATACAAAAAAAACCCCAAAAATTAGCCAGGCATGGTGGCCCACACCTGTAATCCCAGCTACTTGGGCAGCTGAGGCAGGAGAATCGCTTGAACCCAGGAGGTGGAGGTTGTAGTGAGCCGAGATCGTGCCATTGCACTCCAGCCTGGGCAACAACAGGGTGAGACTCCGTCTCAAAATAAATAAATAATTTTTTTTCCTTTTTTTTGAGACGGAGTCTTGCTCTGTCGCCAGGCTGGAGTGCAGTGGCACCATCTTGGCTCACTGCAACCTCCGCCTTCCGAGTTCAAGCGATTCTCCTGCCTCAGCCTCCTGAGTAGCTGGGACTACAGGTACGTGCCACCACACCCACCTAATTTTTTGTATTTTTAGGTAGAGACAGGGTTTCACCATGTTAGTCAAGACGGTCTCGATCTCCTGACCTCGTTGATCTGCCCACCTCGGCCTTCCAAAGTGCTGGGATTACAGGCGTGAGCCACTGCGCCTGGCCTAAAATAAAATTAATTTTTAAAAAGACTCTGCTCCGGCCGGGCGCGGTGGCTCACGCCTGTAATACCAGCACTT
>NW_016806409.1:171973-175395 GCF_001698545.2 Rhinopithecus bieti
TGGCCTAAAATAAAATTAATTTTTAAAAAGACTCTGCTCCGGCCGGGCGCGGTGGCTCACGCCTGTAATACCAGCACTTTGGGAGGCCGAAACAGGCGGATCACGAGGTCAGGAGATTGAGACCATCCTGGCTAACACAGTGAAACCCCATCTCTGCTAAAAAATACAAAAAATTAGCCAAGCGTGGTGGCGGGCGCCTGTAGTCCCAGCTACTTGAGAGGCCGAGGCAAGAGACTGGCATAAACCCAGGAGGCGGAGCTTGCAGTGAGCCGAGATTACGCCACTGCACTGCACTCCAGCCTGGGCATCAGAGGAGTGAGACTCTGTCTCAAAAAAAAAAAAAAGACCCTGCTCCAGGAGCCACCAGCCCCAGAAAGCTAGGAGGAGGGGAGGGGACCCAAGAGGCATAGGGTACAAGGCATGGGGCATTATTACGCCCTTTGGAATGTCTATACAGGACATAAATGAGGTCCATGTAGACACTCCCTGGATCTGAGGAGCTGCCTTCACAAGAGAAGAGTGAGTGAAAGGGACCTTGGAGATCATCTGTTTCAATACCCTCAAGACACAGGAGAGGAAACCAAGCCTCTTAGAGAGGCTACTCTGCAGATGATCCTACCAGCTAAGCAGCAGCAAAACAGGAATCTGAACCCAGGTGTCCTGACTCCTGGCACAAGGAGGTTCCCTCTGAACACACACGTGTGCAGTCTGGTTCCCACGTGGGGGGTGTCTTATGTGCTCAGTGTAAGCCAGCCCTGGGACAGGTTAGGGTCTCAAAAATAATAGAGGAGATGAGGTAGGGGGAGGGGAGCAGGGGAGGTTGTACGAGGGCTGGTGTTCAACTTTGTTCCTGAGCCCCCTTCTCTCCTTGGGCTAAAATTCCCTCAGGGAGGAAGACCACAGACCAAGTGGTCCCCAGTATTTACAGAAAACAAAGCCTCCTCTCAGAACCCCAGGAAGCCCCCAAGGCCAGAATGGTTCCTGTGCTCTAGGAGCACAAACTGTGGATGCGCACTGACAGGCCCAGCACATAAGGCTGTGTAGGTTGCATATTGCACATGGGCTCTCATCTAAAGGGGTGAGTTGGGGCTGAAATCTAACCCAAGCTCCAATCGCCAGGCCATGCACACTGGCATGAGGACGTATCAATCCAGAAGAAGGGCCACCTTTTAAAAATCTGCACAAAGAAGCTTTTATGTGGATTAGCAATGTTCCTACCCAGAGACCTGAGTTCAAATTCCAGCTCTCACTTACTCTGTGACCTTGTGCAGGTTCCCTTTTTCTTTTTTTTTTTTGACAGAGTCTCACTCTGTTGCTAGGCCGGAATAGTGCAGTGGTGCGATCTCGGCTCACTGCAACCTCCGCTTCCCGGGTTCAAGCGATTCTCCTGCCTCAGGCTCCTGAGTAGCTGGGACTACAGGTGCGCACCACCACACCCAGCTAATTTTTATATTTTTATAGTACAGACGGGGTTTCACCATGATGGGCAGGATGGTCTTGATCTCTTGACCTCGTGATCTGCCTGCCTCGGCCTCCCAAAGTGCTGGGATTACAGGCATAATCCACCATGCCCGAGCAGGTTCTCTCTCTTTTTTTTTTTTTTTGTTTTGAGACGGAGTCTCTCTCTGTGGCCCAAGCTGGAGTGCGGTGGGGTGATCTCGGCTCACTGCAATGTCCACCTCCCAGGTTCATGCGATTCTCCTGCCTCAGCCTCCTGAGTAGCTGGGACTACAGGCACGTGCCACTATACATGGCTAATCGTTTGTATTTTTAGCAGAGACAGGGTTTCACCGTGTTAGCCAGGATGGTCTCTATCTCCCGACCTCAGGTGATCTGTCCACCTTGGCCTCCCAAAGTGCTGGGATTACAGGCGTGAGCCACTGCACCCGGCCCAGGTTCCCTTTTTTTAAGAGACAGCCCTGGGTAACTGGCCTACCCTGGAGGGCAGAATCTCCCACCAGCACCCAGGCCCTCAGGACTTCCCTCACCCGGCTGGGGAGTCAGCAGCTTCTAATTACCTTGTTCTGTCTCTTGGAGATTGGGGAAAGGCTCTTGTTCCTGTCTTGGCCTGAGGGAGTTTGGAAGGAGGTGGAGAACAGCATTTCACACCCTGAGCCCATGACGCTGTGACACCAATGACCCCTCCCCACCAAGGACAGTTTCCCATGATCTATTTCTGTGCTCTTGTGTGACTAGTGAGGCCAATTTAGGCTCAACAGGTTCTACCACAATTCAGATACTATTTCCACACAGGCAAGCTGTGTCTGACTCTCACCTAGCAATTTTCACAATTCCTTAAGTAACACAAGTGAACACACATCACATAGTGGTTAAGAGCAAGGGCTCTGGAGTGAGAGGACGCTGGGGTTCAATTCAGGCACCCCCCTTCCTAGGGCAAGGCACGGAGCACCACCTTGCGCTCCATGCAGGCATCTATAAACTGGGAGGCAGAAGTGCACCCACCTGCCAGGGTAGTTAGGCTCAGGAGAATGTACACGGAGGAGCTTGGCACAGAGCCTGGGAAGATCAAGAGGTGCCAGGCAGGGCTATTATTAATGGCTCCTAATATTTCTTGTGTCCTGAACTCTTTCGGCAATCTACTGAAGCCTGTGGACCACTTCTCAGAATGGTTTTTTTTTTTTTTTTTTGAGATGTAATTTCGCTCTTGTTGCCCAGGCTGGAGTGCAATGGCATGATCTCGGCTCACTGCAACCTCTGCCTCCCAAGTTCAAGTGATTCTCCTGCCTCAGCCTCCCAAGTAGCTGGGATTACAGGCATGCACCACCACGCCCAGCTAATTTTGTATTTTTAGTAGAGATGGGATTTCACCACATTGGCCAGGCTGGTTTCAAACCCCTGACCTCAGGTGATCCGCCTGCCTCAGCCTCCCAAAGTGCTGGGATTATAGGCATGAGCTACCACGCCTGGCCTTCTCAGGATGTTTCTAAAGTGCATAAAATCGGCCAGGTTCAGTGGCTCACACCTGTAATCCCAGCACTTTGGGACCCCGAGGTAGGAGGATCACTTGAGGTCAGGAGTTCAAGACTAGCCTGGCCAACGTAGTGAAACCCCGTCTCTACTAAAAATACAAAAATTAACCAGTTGTGGTCTCACAAACTCAGGAGACTGAGGCAGGAGAATTGCTTGAACCCAGAAGCGGAGGTTGCAGTGAGGTGAGACTGCACTACTGCACTCCGGCCTGGGCAACAGAGCGAGACTCTGTCTCAAAATAAATAAATAATAAAGCACATAAAATGAAATACTTAGAATTCCCAAATCTTTTAAGTGGGGCCAACTTCACAGACCACCTGGATTCTACTAAAAAACAGAAGGGTGCCAGCCTCAAACTCCCACCAGAGGGAAGTCTTAGCACTCATTTCAGACTGTCTGAATGTCACTCTGTGGTCCTGTCACAAACAAAG
>NW_016806409.1:178041-179958 GCF_001698545.2 Rhinopithecus bieti
TTTTTTGAGGCAGAGTCTCGCTCTTGTTGCCCAGGCTAGAGTGCAATGGCGCGATCTCAGCTCACCGCAACCTCTGCCTCCCAGGTTCAAGCGATTCTCCTGCCTCAGCCTCCTGAGTAGCTAGGATTACAGGCATACACCACCACTCCGGCTAATTTTTTGTATTTTTAGTAGATATGGGGTTTCTCCATGTTGGTCAGGCTGGTCTTGAACTCCCGACCTCGGGTGATCCACCCGCCTAGGCCTCCCAAAGTGCTGGGATTACAGGTGTGCGCCACCCAGCCCAGCCAAAAGCAGCTTTTATGTAGATTAGCAATGGTCCTACCCAGAAACCTGAGTTCAAATTCCAGCTCTCACTTACTCTGTGATCTTGGGCAGATTCCCCTTTTTTTAAGAGATAGGGTCTTGTTATAGCACCCAGGCTGGAACACAGTGATCATGGCTCATTGCAGCCTCAAACTCCTGGGCTCAAGCAATCCTCCTGCCTCAGCCTCCTGAGTAGGTAGAACCACAGGTGCATGCCACTATGCCTGGATAACTTTTTAAAAACATTTTCTTGTAGAGACAGGGTCTGGTTATGCTGCACAGGCTGGTCTCAAACTCCTGGCCTGAAGTGATCCTCCTCCCTCAGTATTCCAAAGTGCTGGGATTACAGGTATGAGCCACCATGTCCAGTAAGTTCCTTAACCTCTCTGATCCTTATCAATTATACACCATAGCTATCAATACTTTCCTAAAAGAGATATGGCAAGGGCCAGGCGTGGTGGCTCATGTCTGTAATCCCAACACTGTGGGAGGCTGAGGCAGGCGGATCACGAGGACAGGAGTTCGAGACAAGCCTGGCCAACACAGTGAAACCCTGTCTCTACTAAAAATACAAAAATTAGCCAGGCATGGTGGCGTGCACCTGCAGTCCCAGCTACTCGGGAGGCTGAGGCATGAGAATCGCTTGAACCCAGGAGGTGGAGGTTGTAGCAACCCAAGATCATACCACTGTACTCCAGCCTGGGCAAAACAGTGAGACTCCATCTCAAAAAAAAAAAAAAAAAAAAGGCAGGGAAAGTACCTGATAGCCTTGTCACTTAGTGCATTATAATAGTTCCACTCTCACCCCCGAGTCTTGCATTTCTTCCCCTCCTGGCACTACATACCTACACACACAGTCAAACCCAGAAAGTCTGAAAAGCACAAACAAGAATATCCAGGGAAAGCCCTAAGACCAAACTTGGACCCCATGGCACTTCCCAGTGTCCACAGCATTCCTCCCTGGCACAAGCAGGATTCACACCCTCCCTCCATGGGAAAAGCAGACTCCTCCTCCATGCCGTCTCATAAAGTCCTGCACATTGTCTGAGCATCAGCTCCACCCAGTTCAGGACAAAAGGGAATCCAGGGACCACATAAGGGAGGCAGAAAATTCCCCACCTCTGTGTCCTTGAGAATCCCAGACTAGAGTTCAAACTCCCAGGCTCCCCAAGCCAGAACCAAGCTTGGATGATGGTGGTGCTCACTGTGTACTGGGGGGCTGTGGCAGGGTGGCCAGGCAGAGACTCCATCCATCAAGGGAGACCTCTGATCACTAAGAGCAGATGCTGAGATCTGCCCCACTCTTCAAGCAAGAACAGCAGAGTGTTGGCCGGGTGAGGTGGCTCAAGCCTATAATCCCAGCACTTTGGGAGGCCGAGACGGGCGGATCACGAGGTCAGGAGATCAAGACCATCCTGGCTAACACGGTGAAACCCTGTCTCTACTAAAAACTACAAAAAACTAGCCGGGCGAGGTGGCGGGCGCTTGTAGTCCCAGCTACTCGGGAGGCTGAGGCAGGAGAATGGCATGAGCCCGGGAGGCGGAGCTTGCAGTGAGCTGAGATCCGGCCACTGCACTCCAGCCTGGGTGACAGAGCGAGACTCCGTCTCA
>NW_016806409.1:180204-196543 GCF_001698545.2 Rhinopithecus bieti
AAAAAAAAAAAAAAAAAAAAGAACAGCAGTGTGCCCCTGTCCTTTGGTAGGCTAAGGCTCTGTCTCACCCGCTGGGGTGACTCACTAAAGCTGTCTCTATTCAACCAGAGGACCAAGACGCAGAATAGAGCCCAGGAATCCTGCCAGCAATTCTGGACTCCAGCCCTCCCCATGCGACATTCATTCATACATGTGCCAGGCACTGTGCTAGGTGCTGGACAATGGCAGCAACCAAGACAGCCCAGAGAGCAAAGGCTGTCCCTAAAATAGGGTTCCAAACATGCTGCTGGAGGTGGCAGGCAGGCACCACCCTCGAAAGACCGTTGCTCCAACGCCTTGGGCTTGGGAGACCTGCACAATTCAGACTGTCCAAAGAAGCTTCCCTGGACACCTGCTTTTTCAGCCATAGGCTCTTGCATCCTGTCTGGAGACCGATCAAGAGACAGGGAAAGGGGGTGGGGAGGGAAACACCAGGCTGCCTGGGCCCTCATGGCCGTGTTTATCCGGGGTGGATTTTTTTTAACCCAAAGGTTAAAGTGTTTCTATTTGAAACATCTATTTACATTCCAGAGTCCAAAAAAAAAAACAAGGCAGCAGAGCTCCAGGCCTATATCTGTCCCTAGCCGCGTCACAGACACAGCATCAGAGCTGCGCAGGGGGAACATTCTTAGCCCTCTCCCCGAGCCGAGCCGCTGAGGTGACTCACGCCTCCCTCCTGCCAGCATGGACCAAGCCACCACTCTGAAGGCCAGCCAGTGTTGGGGGTGAATTGGGGAGACAGGGATCTGGAGAGAGGGGCTGCGTGGGAGTCCATGCAGGGGCAGCCAGGCCTAGGGAGGAGATGAGAGAGCAGGGTTCCAGCCTGCGAGGATTCTGGGGTACAATCTGAAAGGAGGTGAGTGAACAAGCTGAGGAGGAAACTTCCAGCCAACCGCTGGCTCCTGCTGGTAGCAAGGAACAGAGGGGACAGGGCAGGATAGGTAGACCTGATAAGCCAGATAGGGTGGAGCTGTCCCAAGAAGATGCTCTGTGATTATTCTGTCTTCCAAGAGACCACCTTGAGTCCCAGAGGCTATGGGCTGGAGGCCAGCAGGCAGGGTCTTTAGTTGGACCCGTGGACTCCAGACCAGGATAAGAACCAGCCCTCCGGGTTTATTCCTCATCCCAGGGACCTGTGTAGGTGGCCCCCAGGCATATGCTCCTACCTCAGGGGACTACGTGGGTATCTTGTAGAGCTGGTTCCCAAGGTTATGCCCCCATCCCCACCCCAGCCTACAGGGCTGGCCCCAGGGTAATGCCCCTATCCCCAGGGCCTACATGGATACCCTGCAGGGCTAGTCTTCAGGGCCATGCCTCTACATGAGAACACTGCATGGGCATCCCTGCCTGGGCAGGTGACAGTCCATATTCCAAAGATCTTTTGAATCTTCCCAAAACATTCATGCTCTGACACATCCAAGTCCCACTGCAACCTTATCCCTGGGCAGCTCAGAGCCAAATCACAGGCACCTGCAGAGGCACACAGTTCCCACCTTCCAATTTGAAGCTTGGGATACACACCCACATTTCCAGAAGCAAGGACTCCCCATTCACATGCACACACACAGACACCCACACTTCAGTGCCAAGCCACCGCCAGGAGGGGCTGAGCAGGCATGGGTCCAGCAGGCCCCTCCCTGGAGGAAGCATCTTGTGGTGCCGGCCTGGTGGGGAGGCTGTGCCAGGAAGGCTTGATGCTGCCAACAGGTTCCCGAGAGTGAGGGAGGGAGTGGCCCAGCTCTGGGGGACCCCACCCCTAGCCAAGAGCCAAAAAAGTTCCTGCTGAGACGGTGGCAGGATTAGGGGGTCCTGAAGCCCATCTGAGCCAGAGTAACACCTCTTCATCCTCATGAGATGGGAATCAACCCAGACCTGGGGAGAAAAGTGCTATCGGGAGCCAGCTAGGGGCTAAGGCAGCCAAGCCCCTCAATATCCGAGTTGGCAGCCTCTGCCTAACTCTATCACAACTGCACCAAGCCTCCCCAAGTGTCTGATTCTCAGGAGACTCCTGGCTGGGGACTTGCGGAAGTCACTGTACTGGATCCTCTAGCCCCAAGAACCAAGCCAGAGGAGCTGGGGTAACCTTTATTCTTGTGGACACCCAGCTACGCCTTCTTCCCTTGCCCAAACCTGGGGAGCGGGCAGCGTGGAGGCGGGTCACTGACCCACTTCCTCCCCTCTGACCACAGTGCCAACTAGGCCAAGATCCTCCAGTAACCCCCAGCCCCCAGCAGCGGATGCTGACCCTGCCAGAGACCGAAGGGACTGGAAGAGATGCAGCAGAGTACAGCTGCAGGGCACAGGGGAGCAGCAGGCTCTGGGCAGGGAGGACAGGGGCCACTCTGAGCAGGGATCCCCCAGCCCCGTGTATTCTCAACAAAACTCTCAAGACAGATCTATGCAGGACCCTATCTATGCAAGGCTCAGGGCCAGATGCTCAGCCCAGGGACAAGGATGCCTGATGACAGAGGGCAGGCAGGGACACCAAGGCACTTACCTGTCACAGGGATGCTGTGCAGAGAAGTCCGCGGCAGGATTTCCAAGGATGGTTCCCGGCCTGACATCCCATCTGCTGAGAAACAGGATTCTGTCTCATAGATGGTCTGTAGCATCTCCACGAGCCCCTGAGCCTTGGGCACCAGCAGCATGCCAGGGAGGGGGCCGCCAGAGGCGGGGAGCAGGCTGAAGGGAAGGTGGCCGGGCAGCCCGCACTGCAAAGGTTCCCTCAGGCCACTGCCGAAGGGACCCGCACTGTGGGGAAGTGCCTCATCCGGCCTGGGCACTCCTGGCGGCAGGAGGGGCAGGGAGTCCCTAGAGGTGCAGGCCCAGCTCTGCTCTAGAGGGGCATCTGACCACCAGCCTCTCCCTGATTCCTAGGAGCTGGGGTATGGCTGAGCACTTGGGACAGGAAGGGGAGCTCAGCGGGCAGGCGGGCTCTGTGTTCCCTCCCAACCCTGGGTGACAGCTCTGGGCCCGGCTCCCTGCTCCTCCTTCCCGAATGAGCCGCCGCCGGCAGCTGGCAGGAGACTGAAATAGCAGTTGGGGGAGGGCCCTGTCTATAAATAGGTGGAGCATGCTCAGGGAGCTGCGGGCCGACTGCCAGGAGGCCCCATGGGGGGGAGGCGGTTCTACCCCAGGAGGAAGCGCCAGGCGAGGGGGATGGGAACAGGGGAGGGCCTGCACTCAGGGCCAAGGCCACAGCGCTGGGTGGCCAGAGGCTGGGCTGGGGAAGGACACCAGCTGGGGTACCCATGCATCTGGGAGCAGCTCTGGCTGCTACTCTTGTCAAGCAAGCCAGGGGATAGAGACCAAGAAGCCAGACTCAAGCCTCTGTCTTCCTTCTTGCCTTCCAAAGCAGGTAAAGGAATCAGAAGGGCCTGGGAGAGGCTGGCAGACAGGCACCTTCCCTGGATTTCTAATAGCCCCATGGAGGTTTGCTTAACTTCTGCCCTCCCACAGAGCTGAGAGGTGCCTCCCCACCCCTTCAATCAGCAGAGAGTCCCCTAAACACTCCCGCTTATTCTGGAGTGTCGCCTCCAGAGGCTGCTCAGCCTCAGCTTCTTTCTAGGTTGTAGGGATACTCATCCTGGGCAGACAGGTGTCCCCTGGTCCTCTTTCCTCACCGGTCTAGGAAAGGGGACCAGGGAACATCTGCCAATTCTCACAGCACAGGTAGCTCCTCCCTGGCAATGTGCCAGGTGCAGTGCTAAGAACATCATATACATCATCTCATTTATTCTTTTTTTTTTTTTTGAGACGGAGTCTCGCACTGTCGCCGAGGCTGGAGTGCAGTGGCCGGATCTCGGCTCACTGCAAGCTCCGCCTCCCGGACTCCCGCCATTCTCCTGCCTCAGCCTCCCGAGTAGCTGGGACTACAGGCGCCGC
The DNA here is from genome assembly GCF_001698545.2 of Rhinopithecus bieti. Lineage (NCBI taxonomy): Eukaryota > Metazoa > Chordata > Mammalia > Primates > Cercopithecidae > Rhinopithecus > Rhinopithecus bieti. The sequence continues at coordinate 184,129 of NW_016806409.1, forward strand.
CACCTCGCCCGGCTAGTGTTTTGTATTATTTTAGTAGAGACGGGGTTTCACCGTGTTAACCAGGGTGGTCTCGATCTCCTGACCTCGTGATCCGCCCGTCTCGGCCTCCCAAAGTGCTGGGATTACAGGCTTGAGCCACCGCGCCCGGCCCATCATCTCATTTATTCTGTGTGGTGACCTTGGGAGAGAGGTACAGATGAGAAAACTGAGGCACAGGGAGATGAAGTCACTCACCCTAGGTCATACAGCTGCTTACATGGCAGGGCTGGGATGTCTGAGGCTCAAGTCTGAGCTCTAACCACCACACTCCACTGCCTCCCATTTCCCAGGGTTTCTATTAACAGGTATAATGACCCCTGTGCTCAAGTAGGAAGAGACTTGAGGATGGAGCCTTGCTAAGGAGAGTCAAGAGTTTTTCAGCATCCAGCCATTCCCCATCAGTCAGCCTCAGGCCTGGCAGCACAGTCCCTGCTCCCTCGGTCCTGGGGCTGATGCGCCATGAGGACCAGTGCCACTCACCCACCCTCCCCACCACTGGCCTGCCCCTGCTCTTCAGGTTGTGCCTCCCACTGGTACAAAGATCCCACTTGGCCCCCTGACCTCACTACAGCCTTTTAATAGCCTGGTTATTCCTGTGTCTGCATCCCCCTCCCGCTTCCTCATGTCACAGTTGCTATTTTGGAGCCCCCTCCTTGACCCCCACTCCAGGCATGCAGCCAGGGACACCTGTCCTCTCTCTGGACTGGATGACCTCACCCTCTTGTTGGGAGCCCAGGAGGAGCTGGCCAACCAAGGACACAGTGGCTGTGGCTCCTGGAGCCAATTTCCCAGCCAGCTTCTGCCAGTCAGGGATGGCAAAGGGGTCTCCTGCCCTCAGGCTGGGAGTGGGAGGATTAGGAGGACCACACCTATAGACAGAGGCAGGCTTTCCCAGGTCCTAGACTAGGGAGATGTATATGTTGCTAGAGGGTACCCAGTGGTGGACCAGAAAAGAAACAGTGGTCTGGAGCTGCAGCTTCTAAGCCAGGGCAGATTCTAGAAAAAGGGCAAGGAACAGTACTCCCTCAGAGGCCTAGCGCTGGTGGACATCTCATGGTATGGCTGGGGATCTCATTCACCACCCCTTGCCCCAACCTCATCCTGGCCAACCAGGCTCTCTCAAGAGGAAGGGAAGGGAAGGTCTCCATCAATGGAGTGATGGGCAGCAGATTAAAGGGAGCCCAGAAAGCCGGGAGCAGCAACCCTTCCCAGCCCAGGACTCCACCCACCCACGCTAGGAGCAACCAGAAGGGTTGGCTAGCCCTGTCCCAGCTCTCTCTGCCTCCCCCAGGCATAGCAGAGTGTGGCAGGAGAGGCTTATTCTAAAGAGGAAGTCGTCAGTTACCAGGACTCAAAAGCAGGGCCCCCAGAACCTGGAGCACCCAGACATCGAAGAAAGAGGCCCTCCTGCTTAGGAAAGATAGGAGCACCCAGGACAGGGACACCCAGAGGTGGCTGGAGCCAGGAGCTGGGCAGCCAGCTCCCAGCACCATTACAGCCTCCGAGAAACAGGAAGCAAAGTGTCAGACAGAGCCAGAAAATCCTCAGTGCAATTCCCAGAATCCTCCAAGGGAGTAAGAGAGGAGGTTTGGGATGGGGACAAATGTCTTTTTTTCTTCTGAGATTCAGGTGATACAAGGTCCTCCTAATGTCTAACTTCAATCCATCATGCTTTAGCCCCCCTCCTTGCAGTTCACTTCTCTTTTCCATTCTCTCCCATCCAGCATACCCATGTATCATCCCACAAACCTTATGGAGCACTCACCAAGCATGGGGTACATGAGCTTCACCCAGAGCCAGGACTGTCCTCCCCAGACTCACTCTGCCCCTCCCTCAAAGGCTGCACTCTGACCTCCTAGCCCTCTGAATCTGAAGGAGGAAAGCACCTAACCCTGGCTCCAGGTTCCATTTCCTGAGCCCAAAGGCTGTGGGGGATGGGGGACCCTGACCAAAAGAAAGCAAGGTCTGGCCGGGCGCGGTGGCTCAAGCCTGTAATCCCAGCACTTTGGGAGGCCGAGACGGGCGAATCACGAGGTCAGGAGATCGAAACCATCCTGGCTAACATGGTGAAACCCCGTCTCTACTAAAATACAAAAAAAAAAATTAGCTGGGCGAGGTGGCGGGCGCCTGTAGTCCCAGCTACTCGGGAGGCTGAGGCAGGAGAATGGCGTGAACCTGGGAGGTGGAGCTTGCAGTGAGCTGAGATCCGGCCACTGCACTCCAGCCTGGGGCAGAGCGAGACTCTGTCTCAAAAAAAAAAAAAAGAAAGCAAGGTCTGCTTAGTGCACAGTGAAAAAGCCAAGGGCTGGCCCAGGAGCACCCTGGATGGAGTGTGAGATGCCAGCTTCCCTGAGCCCCAGACATCAGGCCTGCCTGCTCTCCTGTTCTTTCCTGCCCTTCGATCCCAGTCGTGCTGGAGCCCATCAGCATGGTCTGGGAGCTGCCATGTGCCAGGCCCCATGCTAAGTATTGGCTGAACCCTCTCATTTGAAACCAAGTTCAGAAAAAATGTGAACACCTACTTTGGCATCTTCTACTTCCCCTCAGGGTTGACCCTGCCTTCTCTGGCCATTCCATTCTAAGCCTTCAATCCCTTTGGAATGACAGAGCAGGGAAGAGGAGGGGAGAAACAGGTCCCACTCTGCAGTGAACACAGAGGTGTGCCAGGGGACACCTCCGTAGAGAAGGGAGGCCAGGAGTCCACTTCCTAGACCCCAGCCCCATGCTAGGACTGACCCACTTTCTCACTGCCTGCCTTCCCCGGGGGCTTAGAGGCAGAGCCCGAGGCTGGGAGGCAGGACACCAAGGTTCCTGGCTCCACCCTACACCCATGCCCCAGTTTCTTTGGTCACCCAGAGAGCAGGGGTTGGGGGGGGCTGCTGCCCTCCATCCCGGGAAAGGGAAAGAGAGAAAGTGTAAGGGTTCTGGGAGGTGCTAGGCAGGCAGGTGTTGTCATGAAGCTTGTCTTCCTCCCACAAGAAGGATCCTGGCCGCCTCCCCCATGGCCCCGCTGCCACCCAGACTGGCTTGCACAGTGGGTCTCACTCTTGCCTGCTCTTCTGGGCAATGGCACAGAGAAGAGTGTTCAACCAAAGCTGGCCTGGGTCCCAGGCCCCTGGGTGGCTCCTCCAACCTGGCTGGGCCGAGTCTGAGCTAAGGGAAACTTCTGTCAGCCTTTCAGCCCCACTGAAGAGAACGTGCAGAAGCAATCAGTTCCAGAAAAATAAAGAAAGCCTTAATCCTCAAGCCCCTTTGGCCTGAAGAAAAGCAGAGATCAGCGAATGGTCTCAGGGAAGCAGGCAACCCCATCAATAGCCTCCACCCGTGATTCCAAGACTGCAAAAGAGGTAAATAAAGTCAAAGGCTGGCAGGCAGCCCAAGCCAGAGGGAAGTCATCAGCTCCCACCTCCCTGGGCGGTGGGCCCCAGAAGGAAATCACTCACAGTCTCCACCTGCTGCCCCTCACCAGAAACAGTCTCTCTTGCTAACATGTTCACTGTGAGGGCCAGGGATGGCCCATCTCATGTTTTCTTCTGTCTTCCACAGGCTGAGCCTGTTGGTGATACTCAGTGAAGACTTGCCAAACAGAAAAGCTCCTATGCTGAGAGGACTTGAGAGAAACCAGAAGCTCTGCCCCTTACCCAGCCTGTTGTTCTGTTCTCTGGAGAAAGAGGAGCAAGTGTTCAGGGAAGTGAGGAGAAGGTGGGAGGCGCTCAGGGGCTGCAGCAGACCCTGGGGACTAACCATTTCCATCCTTCACCTCTTATCTCCTGCCCGTGGCCCATACCTTTCCTTCTTGGGGCTCGCTGCAGGGTGTCTACGGGAAGTGGACACCCGCGTGCTCTGGCTACAATCGGTGGTTTCATTTTGCTTCCGCCGAGTTCCAAGGCATGTGGTTTCCAGGCTTCTGCCAGGCGCTGGGCAACCCAGCCCTAGCCCAGATGCCAGCCCAAGCTCTGGGAATGGCAGACGCTAGGCCCCTCAGAAAGAAAGAGCTGCGGGCAGGCTGGCTATCTCCCTGGCCCAGGGCAGCTGGAACCCCACAATTGGGAAAGCCAGTCCCAGAACCCCAGGAATACTCTGCAGGAAGGGCCTCAAGCAAACATCCCCAAGCAGTTGCCCCCGCTCCAAAGCCTCTCAACAATCCTAAAATGAGGTTCCCAATCCCTGGCCCCCTCCTTTTCTCCCTCTTTCCCCAACACAGAGAAGACAGCATCTCCCCCTGCTGGGGGGAGCTGGAAAGCCAGCCAGGAGGCGGGGCCCACTCCACAGGCCCACTCAGGATGCCCTCCTGGCCAGGGCTCAGCAGTGGCTCTTAAGCCACTGGCCTCCTACACTGGTGGACACGTCCAGCAACTCCAGCACTCCTGTCAGCTCCCACAGAGATAGCTGCAAGGGAAACTCAGACCGCCACGTCTGGAAAGGTAACCCAATAACTTCATCTATCCTGGGTTGATTATCACATTTCCCTGCGAGGGAAAGAAACCCCAAACCTGGGAAAAATCCTCTCCCAGCCACCAACAGATGCCTCTCGGCAGCTTCAATTCCCATGGCCAAGAGTGAGACCCCAGACTCACGGGAAGCACGGACTGGAGATGGCTCCTGGACAGGTCAGCGTCACAACTCAGAGGAAAGAAGCAGCTGGCCCTACTGCCTGACATGGCTGAGCTTGCTGGGGTAGTGTTCAACCGAGATGCACGAGGGACAGATGAGGACCCAGGCCTCTCCTTTCCCTTCACCATCCAGTCTCAGAGGGGGAAGCAAGAAAGCCGGGCAGCCCACCCAGCCCAGCCCCTATGGGCTGAATGAGGGCAAGGGCAGAGGCAGGAATATCTGAGGGGGAACCGCAAACCCTGCAGGAAGGATGACGGGGGAAGAAAATGTGGGGTGGTCTGGATTCCTCCTTCATGCTGCTTCCGTACAATCCTGTGAATGGGTATTCATCCTAGGCCCTAATTGCCCTATCTCTAAAAGGAGAAATATCCACCCACCCCTACATAAAAAGATGGAGCGTATTATGGGCCATGGACGGCTAAAGTTGAGCAAGATGGACCTTTAACACCTTGCAGAAGGAGACAGCCAAAGAGGAGGAGACAGCCATGACTCTGACCACACCGGCCCATGACCCTCCTGGGAAACTGCTGAGGGTCCAGCTCAGGCCACTAGAACACAGCCTCACAGGCACACATCCAGAACCAGCTGCACATCAAGCTGCCTAGAGTCCCCCCAATAGACTATTTCTGGCAGCACTGGACAGGGTCCTAGAAGCAGAGAGGAACAGGAAATCTCAGAGTAAAAGACCCCAGATTAGCAATCTATCATATGAATGGCCCAAGAGGAAGAGAGGCAGTCTACCTGGACTCAGAGGAGAGCCGAGACTCCTCTACCCACGTCACCCCACTCCCACCCAACACCACGCACCCATACACGGAAGTTAAGGCCCAGTGCCCTTGTAAACCTCCACTAAGAAAAAAGTATGGAACACAAACATTCCACCAAGTAAAGAAGCCACCACCACAAAAAGGAAGCTGGGCATTCTGCTATAGTAAAGCAATTCCTCCAACTTCGTCCCAGACTGCCGAGAGATTCAGGGACACACACTCCCTCTTCAGGCCCGCCTGTCTTGGCTAGCAGGGGAAGGCGGAGGTGGAGCCGAATACCCCTAAGTTGAGAGGGCAAGCATGGGGGGGCAGAGTAGGACCCATTGCCTTCCCAGGACCAGGCCAGACCATCGATCCATCAAATCCCAGGTCTACCTTATGGGCCTTTTCTTGCAACACCTCTCCACTCCTGACCCCCTCATTCCCTTATAGATCAAACAGTAAAGGTCAGCTGGCCTGGAAGGGAAACCCACACAGCCCATTGCATCCAGAGCTACCCCAGGGTGCTCTTCTCCAACCGCCCAGCTCTTACCCGACTCGTTGGGAGAGTTCATGCCGGCTCTGGGCCTGCAGGAAGCTGGCGTTGGGGGCTGGGACAGGAGGGGGTGGAGCTGCGGTGATGTCAAGAGAGACAGACGATAACAGACAGACGGACGGGACGGGAGCCCGGGGCCGCCGTGCCTCTAATGCCCATCCGAGGCCATCCTTCGGGGCGAGGCAGTCAGGCACTCAGAACGGCATCCCTGGGGAGAGATGGAGCAGGGTTAGAAGCCCCTAACTCAGGAATCTGAGAGTCGAAGGAGACCTTGGAGCTTGTCAGTTTATACCTGGGGATGAGAGGGATGAGAGGGAGGGATACCTGCCCACAGCCACAGCAGAAATCAGCAGAACTGGATAGACCCTGGTTTCTTTCTTTCTTTTTTTTTTTTTTTGAGACGGAGTCTCGCTCTGTCGCCCAGGCTGGAGTGCAGTGGCCGGATCTCCGCTCACTACAAGTTCCACCTCCCGGGTTCTCGCCATTCTCCTGCCTCAACCTCCCGAGTAGCTGGGACTACAGGCGCCCGCCACCTCGCCCACCTAGTTTTTTGTATTTTTTAGTAGAGACAGGGTTTCACCAGGTTAGCCAGAATGGTCTCAATCTCCTGACCTCGTGATCCGCCCGTCTCGGCCTCCCAAAGTGCTGGGATCACAGGCTTGAGCCACCGCACCCGGCCAGACCCTGGTTTCTTATCTTACTAACTGATGAGGCTCCCAGAGCCCAAGGGATAGGAAATGGCTATGGTGGTCAAACCCAACAGACCCCTTTTCAGGTGAGTGTCTACTGCCAGGTGGGGAGACCCTATAGACTCCCAACAGTGCCTGCCATGGTACTAGGTGTGCACCAAAGGAGAAAGTGCAGGGGGCTTCTGATCTCTATCCATAGCAGTGGGGAGATGCAGGGCTGATCTAGAGTCCCTGGCAGAAGTTAAGGGAGAAACTGGTATCCCAGCCTCCATAGCCTAAGCTGGGACTTCTAGGGGTCTTCTCTCGACTTTCTGATCCTTGTGCCACCCAACTCTGGAAATATGGATGTACTTCCGTTTTGGTCTCGCCCAGCTCAACAACAGACCAGGACAATAGCTTCTCTTTCCAGGAACTGAGAAAGTCAGAGACCTCTCCATTCCAAATCTAATACCCCTGGCCTGGCAGGTGCAGGGCCCAAGCCTAGTACAGGTTGTGCTCTGTGTAAGGAGGTCTGGCCTAGGGAGGTATAAAATCCAGCCTGTGCCCTGCCTGCCAAGCCATGGCCTGACATGCTGAGTCCACCCAAAACAAGGGACGATTTTTTCCCAGTTCGTACAAAAGCAACAAAAGGCCCAGCGGTAGCCCTGCTGAGGCCAGCATAGTAAAGGAGGAGGTATTACAGGCTTTGCCAACCCATGTCCACTCCTCCAGCTCTCCCCCACAGTTAGTCCTCAAGCCTCAGACACTATGCACACAGCCACCTGGCCCATCCCTTAACAGCCCACGATCCACCCCAGACATGATCTCATTCATTTGCTTCCAAATGAAGGCAGGCCTTCCAATACCCAATGAAAGCAAGGTAGCAGGAAGCCATCAGAGGAGGCTGTGAGCTGCTGAGAGTTTAAGCCCTAACTCTGCTCCCCAAGCCTCGAACCAGCAATCAGCTCTGCCCCACCTAGACAGCCCCACCTCCTGGCAGGATTAATTCTCAGTAAGCCTTGCATTCTCATCAGATTCCCAAGGGTGGGGTCCATTTGGAGCCCAGAAGCCAGCTATAGCAGAAACACAAGAACGTGAATACACATGCGCACGCGTGTGCGCATGCACACACAAGACCTTGAGGTCCCAGGCTTGCCACTGTCTGCTCTTGCCCACAGGGCTTGGACTCTATGGCTGGAGAAAGGTACACTCAGACTGGGGGGCAGAGTTGAAGGGGCTAAATTGCTCCTGACAGGCACAGGTATGGGATTAGGACAAAAAAGGCTACGCAGGCAGGGCTGAGGCCAAGCTCAGGAATGTGGCAGGTAGGGCTGCTGGTGCTCTGGCAGGGCCCACGTGGGCAGGCAGTTCAGCCTGCGCCCACACGAGGGCTGGCGCCCAGTCCCGCTCACACCCTTTCCCGTGGGCTGGGGAACACAGGTTCAGAAATTCCCACGATTCATAGAAGCCTGAGTAGCCTAGCCCATCTCCACACTCAGAGGCACCTCCACAACAAGGTGCTCAGAAGGGGCACAGCCCCAAGTGGCACAGAAACCAGATTCAGCTTAGCCCCCAGCCCCCATCATCCTAACCCACGCACTGTCTCTCTGGGTCTTAAAGGCACTGATCCTCACCCCTGAGGCAGAAGAGGAAGGGAGTAGCTCCTTGAATTCATGGTGGGCTCAGGACTCAGCTACATCTACTCCTCCCCATCCTATAAAATTCAGCAGGATCCCTGGGCCCCTGTCCACCTGTAAAGAGTGTCTGCCAACACCCCCATCAAGTCTCCCAAGTGAACCAGAGCCACAGGCTGGGCCTCCCTGAGAAAACAAAGCAATGTTCACGGTCTGATTGGGACAAGCACAGATTCTTGTCTGGGGTGGGGCATGAAGGGGAGAAGGGGAGTCTGATGTTTAAAACCTGAGCTGTTTGTTCCTACATCTGCCAGAGAAATCCGTTGGGTCTCAGCGGGCAGTCAGGGACCAGGAGCCGTGTCCCAGATGACCTAACACTTGGATGCCAAACCAGGGAGTGGCCCAACTTCCAGGACATCACAAGTAGGCAGACCCCTTGCCCACCCCAAGCGTCCTGCCCCACTACGTCACACCAACTCTTTCTTCCAGACAGACCCCTACCCTACTCCAGGATCCAAAACCACCTCCCACATCCAGCCAAGACAGCCGGGCTAGGATGAACGAAGGAAACAGGCTGCATCTCACCCTACAAGCTCAGGGCTGAGCCTGGGGAAGTAGGGTGGAAACCCCAAACTCTGGCAAAGGGTGGGAGGAGGAGGACAGACAAGTGAGGGGCACATGGTACAATGCAATGCTCCAAAGGCCATAGGTTCACAATGTTAGCCTGTAGCGATCTTGTCGCTCAAACAACTCCCTCAAAATTACTGGGGAGTCAGGTGTCCCTTGGAGACCCTCTCTGGAACCTGGACTCCAGTACCACCATGCAACCCCCTCCCAACACACCTGCTCTGGCCCCAGGCCAGGGCACCCCCTAGGTCATGGGTGACAGGGTCAAGCAGTGTGAACCAAGTCTTGGGAGTCTGAGATTGCTTCACTCTACCTCAACAACCTCATCAAAAAGTTACAAACCGGCCAGGCGCGGTGGCTCATGCCTGTAATCCCAGCACTTTGGGAGGCCAAGGCGGGCGGATCACCCGAGGTCAGGAGTTCCAGACCAGCCTGATCAAAATGGAGAAACCCTGTCTCTACTAAAAAAATACAAAATTGGCCGGGCATAGTGGTGCATGCCTGTAATCCCAGCTACTCAGGAGGCTGAGGCAGGAAAATTACTTGAACCCGGAGGCAGAGGTTGTGGTGAGCCAAGATTGCCCCACTGCACTCCAGCCTAGGCAATAAGAGTGAAATTCCGTCTCAAAAAAAAAAAAGGTACAAGCCAAGACATCCCACCCAAAGGTCAAAGGCACTAGGAACTTATCTTGACCCTTCCTGACCATGGCCACAGCCTACCACTTTCCTCAGCCTCCGAGAGCTCCTGTTGCCTAGTGCCTCCCCCAAGCTATGCCAACAGAAAACCAGAAGGATCAGAGCCATGAAGGGTGGCAGAGTCGGATGTCCAGGCCCCAAACCAGGGAAAGGGGGAGGGTGACAGGGAAGGAAAAAAGGCACCAGGCTGACAAATTCATTTTTGCAATCGGCCCATTTCTGTTTGTCTGCTCAGACGCAGCTCCAGGCATCTGCACAAGCCAGATGGAGGAGGCTGCTATTTCTAGAAAAAAAAAAAAAAAAAAAGAGGGGGGTGGTGAGAGGGGAGGAAGGGAGGAGGCGGAGGCAGAGGGCAGAAGACAGGGTCTGTTTGCCCTAAAATCTCAGGCAGAATGATACCCTCTTCCCGGCACTACCAGACAGGGTCCCCATTCAAGAAAGGGCTGGGGCTGGGCCTGGGGTGAGGTGGGATGGGGAAGAAGAAAGGCAGAGAAAGTTTAATTAGCTAAAGTCGGCTACAATAGGGCCCCTCACTGGCTGCATCAGGTTTTCATTCATGAGCAAGCTACAGTGCTCCAAAAATGCCAAGAACCACCCCCCCTTGCTGTCTCCCCCTCCCCCCACCACCACCACCAACAGGAGTGCGTCCTCTAGCAGGCTGGCTGAGCCTGATGCTGTGTTCCAGACATCCCTCCTCAAAGGGATGTGAGTAGGAAGAATTAATTATTAAAGAGCAGCTGGTACTTTAGCACCGACCGCGCTACCCCCAGCTCCTATAGCTGATCCCCCTCCCCCACTATGCGGGAACACAAATGACACCCCCCAACATTCCCAGGCCCCATTTCTAAACACACAGTTAAGATGCCACCCCTAGAGAAGGGAAAGCAAACCTTTGTCTCTGGAGCTACTTGGGGTGGGTGGGGCATGTGAAACTGCTGCCCCCCTCCAAATTATACGATCCAGCCAAAGTAGGAGGATATACTGGAGAAGAAAGGGAGGCTGGCACAGAACTAACATTTTCTCCATCCTTGCCCCCAAGTAACCCGCACCTGAGATCTGTCTCTCTGGTCTCCGGCATGCCCACATTCCCAGGACAGAGTGGAGATGCTGGGAGCCCATTTCTTTAACTCAGAGAGACCCCTACTGCCTCGTCAAGAAAGCCCAGATCCAAGTTCAAGTGAAGAGAGGGCAAAGAGAGGAGTCAAGAAAAGAGGAAGGAGACAAACCAAGATCTCCCCAAGCTTTGTGTTTAGGAAGGGAGAGGAAGGAGGGAAGACTGGAATGAAGAAGAGGCAGTCCCCAACATGGCTCATCCACCAGCCAGCCCAGCCAGCCCAGCCCAGCCCAGCATCTCAACAGCCAGCATAGGCTCAGGGTGCCTAGGACTTGGGAGACTAAAGACCATCCCTGCCTGCCTACATCCTCTGAACCTAAGAGGAGGCCGAAGGCAGGACCCAGACCCAGGCTGCAATCCTGCAAGGCAATCTGGCCAGGGGTCCCTCTGACCAAGACTCCTGGATCTCACCCTCCCCCCAGCCTCCTTTTGTTCCCATAATCTGGCTCCATCCTCCCTTCCCAGTTGGACACTGAACCAAATCATCACCACCTCCCCAAGCTCCAAATCTAATTCCAGGTCCCAAAAGCATGGTAGTCACTGACAAGAGAGATGGGTCCCTTTTGCACCCTCCTAAAAGCAACTGCAGCTGTTACCTTTCCTCTTTAGGGACACACCTCATCTCAGAAGGGGTATCAGTCAGGGGTATCAGGTGGTCATCTCCTCTCCCAAAGGAAGCCCCCACCAGGCTCCCAGATTAATTAATTACACCTAGCCACTTCTCATCTTCCCCAGGGCCCCAGGGAAGGGTGGGGTGGAGAAGCTGACTCCCCCAAGTTAACAAGACACTGATAGTGCTCCCGCTTCCATGAGATACAGACCCGGGATGAAAAATGGGGGGCATCCACCCAAGAAGGGGTTGCGGGGGGAGCTCCATTTCATCTCCTCGCTCTCGCATCCTGGCTCCAGGGTGTCAGACAGGAGAAGAGGGTGGGAACAAACGCAGTAACGCCTCAGAGGAGACGAGGTGAGAATAATGGAGAGAGAAGTAAGGTGGACTCCGCAGTCCCCCTCCTCATGCACACAAGTCAAGGACATAAAATCAAAGATGCGTTCGTAGCTATGGGGAGAAGCGCTGTGGGTGGGCAGCACACCTCATCTCAGAGTACCAAGAAAAGGGTGTCCAGCGAAGAGGGGTCTGCACAGAATCCGGGTGCAGGGCTCAAATGGCTCTGGAACGCAACATGCGCCGCCAGGGAAGGGGCAAATCTGACAACCCCGGCCGGTCTCCGAGCCATTTGGGGACGCGGGAAGGCGGGCCCCTCCCTTACCTGCAGGGAAGGCGCCCCTGTCTGGGAGGGGCAGGGAGGGGCCCGCGCAGCAACCCCGATGCCCAGCTCCCGGGCTGGCGACGCTCCCGGGGAGCGCCGGCTGGCACCCGGGCCCGGGAGGAAGGAAGGGGGGCGCGGAGCTCGGCGCGCGCGCTGGGAGCCTACGGACAGAGACGGAAGGCGGAGGGGGCGCCGCCTCGCGTCCCAGGGGCCGGGAAGACGGGATCTGGGCCGGGACGGCACGCTCACCCGCTGCGGCTCGAGCTCCGGCTTCGCGGGCGGCGGCGGCAGCAGCGGCGGCGGCAGCGACGGCAGCGCCTCCTCGACGGCTCCTCCATCTTTGCGGCGGCTCCTCCGGCTCCGCTCGCCGCCGCCACCAACAACAACATTCGGAGACGTCACTCCCGTCACGTGACCCGACCCGAAGCTAAAAATAGACCCAGACCCCCC
>NW_016806409.1:196858-201555 GCF_001698545.2 Rhinopithecus bieti
CCCCATCCCCGCAACCACCACCAACCCCTCCCCTGCCTCTCGGCCCTCCCCGCCGGGCGGGGCCAGCGACGCCATCGTGACAGCTCCTTAAAGGGCCACTGCCCAGCATATGGTTGGGCTGAGACGGGATGGAAGGGAAGGGATCGGAACCCGAGTAGGAGTGGAAGGGTCGTTGCAGGGGCCGAGTGTGGATGCTGGGACTCAACCTTTGGGTTGTACAAGTTTCCTCCTTGCGCTTCCCGGACTTCCTTTTCAAACCGTGGATGGTGCAATCGTTGCCTGCCTAAGCTGCTCCCCTAACACGCCCTCCTGCGGTCGGGGAGGGGACCTGGGGATGAATTCCCAGGGGCTGGGAGTGCCACCGCAGCGGCTGCAGCGGGGCCTGGCTGGGGGTTGATGGTTCGGACAGGTCTCGAACTCGCCATCTCTGACCGCACACACTGCATCCGTGCCAGGAAAAGAAAAGCCTGAGAAAGGCCAGGGTATGGCTGTAACAGTCCAAGGCCTTCAAAAAGGCAGACCAGCAGACCAGGAGCCGGAAAGACTTCCCTGACTTTGGTGCTATCCACGTTACATCTCCCCTTGGTACACAGTATGAACATGTTTAATTAGACCTAAACAATTTGTTAATGACCCAGCAATTCCACTAACAAAAATGTATTCCAAAAAAATAAACGTTGTTATGTTAAAAAATGAACATGAGATCATGTGTAATGATGTGAAAAGTTGAAAACAACCGAAATATCCATCAATAGGGAATTGGCAAACAAAGCAGGAGACATTGATTCAGTAAAATATGATCTAGATATTAAAAGTTTTATAGGTGACCGGGCTTGGCGGCTCACGCCTGTAATCCCAGCGCTTTGGGAGGCTGAAGCAGGCGGATCACCTGAGGTCAGGAGTTCAAGACCAGCCTGGCCAATATGGTAAAACCTCGTCTCTACTAAAAATACAAAAAATTAGCCGGACGTGGTGGCAGGCACCTGTAATCCCAGGTACTCATGAGGCTGAGACAGCAGAATCCTTTGAACCCAGGAGGCAGAGGTTGCAGTGAGCCAAGATTGTGCCATTGCACTCCAGCCTGGGCAACAAGAATGAAACTCTGCCTCAAAACAAACAAGCAAACAAAAAAGTTTTATAGGGGCCAGGCTCACTGGCTCGTGCCTATAATCAATCCCAGCATTTGGGAAGCTGAGGCGGGAGGATTGTTTGAGCCCAGGAGTTCAAGACCAGCCTGGGCAACATGCAAGATACTGTCTCTATTTTTAAAAAGAAGAGGCCAGCTGCAGTGGCTCACGCCTGTAATCCTAGCACTTTGGGAGGCCGAGGTGGGCTGATCACGAGGTCAGGAGATTGAGACCAACCTGGCTAACACGGTGAAACCCTGTCTCTACTAAAAATACAAAAAAAAAAAAAAAATAGATGGGTGTGGTGGCGGGCGCCTGTAGTCCCAGCTACTTGGGAGGCTGCGGCAGGAGAATGGCGTGAACCCGGAAGGCAGAGGTTACAGTGAGGGGAGATCATGCCGCTGCACTCCAGCCTGGGTGACAGAGTGAGACTCTGTCTCAAAAACAAAAAATAAAAAATAAAAAAGAAGAATAAAAATTGTATAGGTCTACACCGACCTGAAAAGATGCCCGTGATATATTGTTTTCTTGGAAATCAGGACTCAAGCAAGCATTACTGAATTGTTCCATTATTATAAAAACAACAAACTAGATTAATATGCCTGAGTATATGTGTATATGTGTATATCAAAAAGCCAGACCTGTGTTCACGCTGGGGGGCTGAGGTGGGAGGATAGCTTGAGCCGGACAGGTGAGCTAAGAACACACCACTGCACTCCAGCCTGGTGAAAAAGTGAGATCCTGTCTCAAAAAAAAAAAAAAAAAAGAAAGCCTAACCAGGCATGGTGGAATGGTGGCACATGCCTACAGTCCTACCTACTTGGGAGGCTCAAAAGGGAGAATTCATTGACCCTAGGAGTGCAAGGCCAGCCCGGGCAACATAAAGAGACTCACACCTGTAATCCCAGCACTTTGGGAGGCCAAGGTGGGCAGATCACGAGGTCAGGAGATCGAGACCATCTTGGCTAATACGGTGAAACCCCATCTCTACTAAAAATACAAAAAATTAGTCGGGTGTGGTGGCACACGCCTGTGGTCCCAGCTACTCAGGAGGCTGAGGCAGGAGAATCGCTTGAACCCAGGAGGTGGAGGTTGCAACGAGCCGAGATCGCACCACTGCACTCCAGCCTGGTAACAGAGCGAGACTCAGTCTAAAAAAGAAAAAAAGAAAGAAAACAAAAAGAAGTCTAGAAAAATAAATACCAGAATGTTCGTCTTTACTTTTTTGTCATTTTTTTTTTTTTTTTTGAGACGGAGTCTCGCTGTGTCGCCCAGGCTGGAGTGCAGTGGCCGGATCTCAGCTCACTGCAAGCTCCGCCTTCCAGGTTCACGCCATTCTCCCGCCTCAGCCTCCGAGTAGCTGGGACTACAGGCGCCCGCCACCACGTCCGGCTAATTTTTTGTATTTTTAGTAGAGACGGGGTTTCACCATGTTAGCCAGGATGGTCTTGATCTCCTGACCTCGTGATCCACCCGCCTCGGCCTCCCAAAGTGCTGGGATTACAGGCTTGAGCCACCGCGCCCGGCCTACTTTTTTGTCTTATTTATTTATTTTGAGACAGAATCTCATTGTGTCTCCCAGGCTACAGTGCAGTGGCACAGTCATAGCTCACTAATAACCTTGAACTCCTGGGCTCAAGCGATCCTCCCACCTCAACCTCCCAGGTAGCTAGCACTACAGGTGCGCGCCATTACATCCATCTAATTTTTTTTTTCAGGGTCTCACCATGTCACCCAGGCTGGAGTGCAATGGCACCATCACAGCTCACTGAAGCCTCGATTTCCCGGGCTCCAGTGATCCTCCTGCCTCAGCCTCCGAGTAGCTGGGACCACAGCTGCACGCCACTACACCCAGCTAATTTTTGTATTTTTTGTAGAGATGGGGTTTCCTTGTGTTGCCCAGGCTAGACCTTTTTTTTTTTTTTTGAGATGCAGTCTCGCTCTGTCACACAGGCTGGAGTGCAGTGGCGCGACCTTGGCTCATTGCAACCTCTGCCTCCAGGGTTCAAGCGATTCTCCTGCCTCAGCCTCCAGAGTAGCTGGGATTACAGGTGCAGGCCAACCCGCCAGGCTAATTTTTGTAGTTTTAGTAGAGATGGGGTTTCACCATGTTGATCAGGCTGGTCTCAAACTCCTGACCCTGTGATCCACCCATCTCAGCCTCCCAAAGCGCTGGGATTACAGGCATGAGCCACTGTGCCCGGTCTAGGCAAGTCTTATGCTCCTGGACTCAAATGATCCACACATTTCAGCCTCTCAAAATGCTGGGATTACAGGAGTGAGCCACTACATCTGGCCACGCCAGGGGATTTTTACTGCAGCTGGTCCTTTCCTCATATTTGGGGGGGAAAAAAAAGAGAAACATCCAAAATTTCTGCGTGATCTGATCCCTGCCCATGTCACCTCTCTTTGCTAGCTTTCTGTACTCCTGCCATGTGACTTTCTCTCAAACAATGTGCTCTCTGCTCTTCAGGGCCTTTGCACAGGCTGTTTTTAATCTTTCTAGAATGCCTCCCTCCCTTCTTCTCTTTACCTGGCTAACTCCTACTCATTCATCAGAGCGCTTTTTTTTTTTCTTTTTTTTTTTTTTTTGAGCCAGGGTTTCGCTCTTGTTGCCCAGGCTGGAGTGCAATGGCACGATCTCAGCTCACCACAACATCCGTCTCCTGGGTTTAGTGATTCTCCTGCCTCAGCCTCCCAAGTAGCTGGGATTACAGGCATCTGCCACCATGCTCGGCTAATTTTGTATTTTTAGTAGAGATAGGGTTTTTCCATGTTGGTCAGGCTGGTCTCAAACTCCTGACCTCAGGTGATCCACCTGCCTCAGCCTCCCAAAGTGCTGGGATTACAGGCCTGAGCCACCACGCCAGGCCGTCAGAGCTCATTTAAATAACACTGAAAGAGGTCTTTCTTGGTTCTTTAATTAGAATAGATCCCCTTGTTATATATGCTTTCATCAACCCTGCTAACAATGTGTAAATACATATCTATTTATGGCATTATGCTTCATTGTCCATCTTGTCCTCTAAATTACAAATTTCTTTATTATTATTATTATTATTATTTGAGACAGTCTTGCTCTGTCACCCAGGCTGGAGTGCAGTGGCACAATCTGGGCTCATCCCAGGTTTAAGTGATTCTTGTGCCTCAGCCACCAGAATAGCTGGGATTACAGGTATGTGCCACCATGCCCAGCTAATTTTTGTATTTTTAGTAGAGACTGGGTTTCGCCATGTTGGCCAGGCTGGTCTCGAACTCCTGACCTCAGGTGATCCACCCACCCCAGCCTCCCAAAGTGCTGGGATTACAGGGGTGAGCCACCACACCCCACTTTAAACTATAATGAAATTGGCCTCAGCCTCTCAAAGTGCTGGGATTACAGGCATGAGCCACCACACCCAGACAACTATAAGCTTCTTGAACACAGGAACTATACATCTTCGGGCAGTACAGTGCCTGGAACAAAAAAATAATTAATGAGCATGTGTGGAATGAGATGAATGAGTGAATGTTAAAAGATTAAGAAATATATATGTGTATATATATATATATATATATATTTTTTTTTTT
>NW_016806409.1:202408-209030 GCF_001698545.2 Rhinopithecus bieti
CTTGCTCTGCCACCCAGGCTGGAGTGCAGTGGCCGGATCTCAGCTCACTACAAGCTCCGCCTCCCGGGTTTACGCCATTCTCCTGCCTCAGCCTCCCAAGTAGCTGGGACTACAGGCGCCCGCCTCGTCGCCCAGCTAGTTTTTTGTATTTTTAAGTAGAGACAGGGTTTCACCGTATTAGCCAGGATGGTCTCGATCTCCTGACCTCGTGATCCGCCCGTCTCGGCCTCCCAAAGTGCTGGGATTACAGGCTTGAGCCACCGCGCCCGGCCCAATTTTTTTGTATTTTTTAAGTAAAGACAGGCTTTCACCATCTTGGCCAGGCTGGTCTTGAACTCCTGACCTCATGATCTGCCTGCTTCAGCCTCCCAAAGTGCTGGGATTACAGGCGTGAGCTACCACACATCACCTATTTGCTATTGCATTTGCACAGCCTTTCGCCATCTTCTGGCAGTTAGGATGAGTTGGGTTGGGATTTTGCTTTCTCAAGGCTTGTGCTTTGTCTCCCCAAACGGATTATGAGCCACTTGAGAAAAGAGACAAAATCATATATCTTTTTGCCTTTCGAGCACCTAGCACATCACCTCGCACATAGTAGGTGCTCAGTAAAGATATGGGGACACTGGGAGATTCCAGAATCTTCTCTCTTGGGATCTCAGAACATGGGAAAAGAATCTCCCCTGTAATATGACAAATGATGGTCAATAACTGCCTCATGGAGCACATTGGCTTGGCACTTCCCACTTTACAGATGAGGAAACAAAAGCTCAGATGAGTTTAATAATTGCTTGCCCAAAGTCTGGATCACCTGAGGTCAGGAGTTAGAGACCAGCCTGGCCAACATGGCAAAAACCCATCTCTACTAAAAAAAAAAAAAAAAATTAGCCAGGCGTGGTGGCACACACCTGTAGTCCCAGCTATTTGGGGAGGCTGAGGCAGGAGAATCGCTTGAACCTGCGAGGCAGAGGTTGCAGTGAGCTGAGATGGCACCACTGCATCCAGCCTGGGCAACAGAGGGAGACTTCGTCTCAAAAAAATAATAAATAAATAAATAATTGTCCAAAGTTACAGAGTTTCTACAAGCAAGAACTGAGGTTCAAACCCAGGTTTCTCTGTTCCCTAACACAAGGAACAGGGGCTGATGGAGCTGGACTCCCAACCCCAGAGCTTTAGCCTTCTTCTCTGGAGGTCTCTGGGATTATCATGTCCATATCCCAGTGGCCGAATGTCCCAGAAGTTACAAAAATGTACCTTATGGGGCCCTGATAAGTCTTCAGATTTCCTCTTCTCAGGTAAGTGGGGGCTAAATAATTCAGCATGCATTTGTCATGTTTCTTGAGTACCTGTGAGAGATGCTGGGGATATAGAGATGATTCTGCCTTCACGCAGTCTCAAGTTCCTACAGAAAACATAACTGTCTTTTGTTGTGAGTCCCTAGGGTAAGCAAATATCCTTGCCAGGACCATTCATCATGGAAACTGGGGTCACGGGACTGTCTCCTTCACCCCTACCTCAGTTTCTTGATGTAGAGTGAGCCTGCAGATGGGATCTAGAAGCTGACTGGAGAACTTCTGATCCTGGGAACCAGTGGTGAATTTGGCCTCTTGGTAGAAGGAAATAAATCTCAGAGAAGAGCCAGGTATTTAACTGATAGCCTGCCAGATGGCAGCATGACTGGACTTTGGAAGGGGGCAAGGAGAGGAACGGGTGTGTTGAACAATGCTGCTAGGCTGTCCGGGAGTTGCTACTCCTATCTAGAATCACAAAAAAAGTCATAGGCCAAGTGCAGTGGCTCACGCCTGTAATCCCAACACTTTGGGAGTCCAAGGGGAGTGATCACTAGAGGCCAGGAGTTTGAGACCAGCCTGGCCAACATGGTGAAACCTCGTCTGTACTAAAAAACACACAAATTGACTGGGTGTGGTGGCTCACACCTGTAATCCCAGCACTTTGGGAGGCTGAGGCGGGCAGATCACCTGAGGTCGGGAGTTCAAGACCAGCCTGTCCAACGTGATGAAACCCCGTCTCTAATAAAATTACAAAAATTGGCTGAGCATGGCAGTGCACACCTGTAATCCCAGCTACTCGGGAGGCTGAGGCAGGAGAGTCGCTTGAACCTGGGAGGCAGAGGTTGCAGTGAGCCGAGATTGCACCATTCCACTCCAGCCTGGGCGACAAGAGCAAAATTCTGTCTCAAAAACACACACAAAACAAAAATTATGCCGGGTGCGATGGCTCATGCCTGTAATCCCAGTACTTTGGGAGGCCGAGGTGGGTGGATCACTTGAGGTCAGGAGTTCAAGGCCTGGCCAACAGGGTGAAACCCCATCTCTACTAAAAATACAAAAAATAGCCAGGTGTGATGATGGGTGCCTGTAATCCCAGCTACTTGGGAGGCTGAGGCAGGAGAATCGCTTGAACCCGGGAGGCAGAGGTTGTGGTGAGCCGAGATCCTGCCATTGCACTCCAGCCTGGGCAACAGAGCGAGACTCAGTCTCAAAATAATGGATACATAAATAAATAAAATACAAAAATTAGCTGGGAGTGATGGTTCAGGCCTGTGGTCTCAGCTACTTGGGAAGCTGAGGTAGGAGGATTGCTTGAGCCTGAGAGGCAGAGGTTGCAGTGGGCCAAGATCAGTATACTGCACTCCAACTTGGGCAACAGAGTGAGACCCTGTTTCAGTAAAAAAAGAAAGAAAGAAAAGTTATGAAGCCAGCACAATGATAGGTACTGTGGGGAAGGCAAAAAATAAAAACAAACAAAAACAAAAGGACAGGAGGTAAGAAAATCTGGGTCTTGGCCGGGCGCGGTGGCTCAAGCCTGTAATCCCAGCACTTTAGGAGGCCGAGACGGGCGGATCACGAGGTCAGGAGATCGAGACCATCCTGGCTAACACGGTGAAACCCCGTCTCTACTAAAACTACAAAAAAAAACTAGCCGGGCGACGTGGCGGCACCTGTAGTCCCAGCTACCCGGGAGGCTGAGACAGGAGAATGGCGTGAACCCGGGAGGCGGAGCTTGCAGTGAGCTGAGATCCGGCCACAGCACTCCAGCCTGGGTGACAGAGCGAGACTCCGTCTCAAAAAAAAAAAAAAAAAAGAAAATCTGGGTCTTAGGGATGGAGACAACTCCGTGCTGGCCTGCTGTTGGATGAGTCGTCTGCCCATTTCCTTGGTCTTATCTGGAAAATAGGACTTGAACTTCTCTTCTTTGAGGTCCCTTTCAGTTCTGACACTTCATGAGTCCTAAATTAGATATGATGGCAGATATGACAATGTCCAGCATGGAGCTGGGTGGCAAAGTTTAAGCTGGACCTTCATTCCTCCAGGATATTCAAAGTCCAGTCCTGCCCTTGGGCTGTTTACAATGAGCTCTGGAGACAGAAGAGAGTTAATTTCCCGGCAAACAATCCATGTGCCCCAGGCACAAAGCAAAGGCGTTGTCATTGAGGATGACTTATGCAGAGTGCAATGAAAACTGAAAACTGCCCCTAGGATGCCTGGGTTTGGCCCAGGTTTCCCTGTGTGACCCTGGGCAAGTCCTTCTCTCTGAGCCCCTGTTTCTTTTTCTTTTTTGAGATGGAGTCTCACTCTTGTTGCCCAGGCTGGAGTGCAATGGTGCGATCTCGGCTCACTGCAACCTCTGCCTCCTGGGTTCAAGCAATTCTCCTGCCTCAGCACCCCCAGTAGCTGGGATTACAGGCACCTGCCACCACGCCCAACTATGGGGTTTCACGATGTTGGCCAGGATGATCTTGAACTCCTGACATCAGGTGATCCACCCACATCAGCCTCCCAAAGTGCTGGGATTACAGGCATGAGCCACCACGCCCGGCTTCTGGGCCCCTGTTTCTTTATGATCAGAGGGTTGGACTGAATTTCCTTCCTTCCAGCTGGAGACTTCTCTGGGTGGTTCAACAAGGTGAAGTTGAGAAGGAAGGGTGGAACAACAACTTCTTCCTCCTTTCCTTCCTTCCCCTGACTCCTCTGGGCTTGAGGAGAAGAAACCAGTTTCAGCCCAGCATCCACCATGTAGTCTTGCCTGACTGTTTGAGATGTTTAGGGGGAGAGCAACAGGCAGGGGCCTTGGGCAAGTCACCACCCATCTGAGCCTCAGTTTCCCTGTCTGTAAAAGGGCATGGTTGGATAGATGACATCTGAGGATTTTTCCAGCTCTGCCAGCTAACTCTAGAATTGGATCTCAAAACAAACAAACAAACAAGGAGGACCTGGCTAGAGGCAAGAGCCTCAGTCATTCCTCACCGGAGAGCCCTACCTAACCCTTGACACCTTCTGTCCATTTTCAGGCCTCCCACCTCCTGCCTTCCTGGTCTAGAGATCAGGAACAGGCCACTGTCTCTATACTTAGCAATGGCCAACCCTGAGGAAAGCCAGAATAAACATGGCTCCTAGAACAAGCTGTGAATTTGTTTAAAAATAAAGACTATTCTGGGTGCAGCTGCCACTGTTTGTCATGGCGCCTAAAAAAAATAAAAGATTTCTAATATATGTAGAAAGAGAGAGCAGAGCAAAGCTGTTAGTCTGCTGGTCTGTAGATCCTATATCCACCAAGAGCCGCCATCAGTAGCCAGTCACCTGCTAGAGGACAGCAGATGACCAGAAGGCGTGGCACACAGTTGGGACTCCAGGACAGGCTTCTCGGCCCAGCTCCCTCCAGGTTCCTGGAGTGCCCCAAAAGCCTTCTTACCCCTCCCAGCAGCAAAAATAGCAGAAGTCCAAGGGGATGGCTGAGAAGGAAGCCTACCCTCTCCCCTACCTCCCTGCTGGGACGTGGAGCTGAGGCCCAGGGTTTCCTGGACTTTACAGAGTTCATGCCTGCCTGCTCAAGAGTCAAGGCCACATGGCCACAACAGTGCAAGTGACAGTGGTGGTCGATCACGTCCCGCATGTCTGCAGGTCATTCCAGAGTGTCCTCTCTGGGCAGGGCGTGCCCAGAGAATGTTGGGAGGGGACAGTGGGAGCCCATGTACCTGCCCTCAGGGAGCTTCCCATCCTATGGAAGCAACATGGCCACATGAAGCAGGGTGGAGCAGAGTGAGAGAGAAGGGGCCTGGAAGTTCAGGCAAATCACTTGCCCTCTCTGAGCCTCAGTTTCCCTTAGAGAGGGAAAAAAAAAAAACTTAGAGAGGTGGACCTTGTGATTCCAGAAGACCTCCTGAGCCATAAGGTCATGAAATGATAGTGAACAATACACAGTGAGCTTACAGGCTATGTGGAGAGGTATGGACTACTGGCACCCCAAAACTCACCCACATGCCTTCCCTCCAGCCTGCAGTTTTGGGTTAACACACATTTTGTACATCTTTTATTGTAATCATTTATTGAATGACTTCCTTTTGAAAGACTGTCACATATATTATCATTGTCATAACAACTCTGCGAGGTAGATATTATGTACTCCATTGTACGGATAAGGAGACGGAGGCTCAGGGAGCTTAAGCAGTCAGTGAGTGACAGGGCCAAGGCAGGACCCAGACTCTCTGGGTGCGTAGCCACATGAGGTCTCCCCCAAACAGGCAGAGACAGCCTGAGGACCTAGAACACTCTGGCAGGAAGTCCTGAATTGATGGTGTATGGAAAGCACATTCCATCATCCTCCAGCAGCTGAATTTCTGGCCCATCCATGATGACGCACTTCTGCCCAGTAGACACAGAAGCAGATATGATCCTCCCAAAAACTCCTCAGGGTGGACATTATTATTATTGGTTTTGTTGTTGTTGTTAAGACAGGATTTCCTGTTGCCCAGGCTGGAGTGCAGAGGCGTGATCACAGTTCACTGTAGCCTTGAACTCCTGGGCTCAAGTGATCTCCCTGCCTCAGCCTCCCGAATAGCTGGAACTACAGGCACATGCTTCCCTGACTGGCTAATTTTTTTTTTTTTTTTTTTCCGAGACCGAGTCTCACTCTGTTACCCAGGCTGGGGTGCAGTGGTGCGATCTCAGCTCACTGCAACTTCCGCCTCCCAGGTTCACGCCATTCACCTGCCTCAGCCTCCCGAGTAGCTGGGACTACAGGCGCCCGCCACCACACCTGACTAATTTTTTTGTATTTTTTATTAGAGACAGGGTTTCACCGTGTTAGCCAGGATGGTCTTGATCTCCTGACCTCGTGAATCTGCCCACCTCGGCCTCCCAAAGTACTGGGATTACAGGTGTGAGCCACTGCACCCGGCCATAGTTTCTTTACTTGACGCTCATTTGATGGATGCATCAGTTGTTTCCAATTTGTCCGTTTTAAATAATGCTGTGGGCTGGGCGCGGCGGCTCACACCTGTAATCCCAGCACTTTGGGAGGCTGAGACAGGTAGATCTCCTGAGGTCAGGAGTTTGAGACCAGCCTGACCAACATGGAGAAACCCCGTCTCTAGTAAAAAAAAAAACAAAAAACAAAAAACAAAATTAGCCGGGCGTGGTGGCACACACCTGTAATCCCAGTTACTCGGGAGGCTGAGGCAGGAGAATTGCTTGAACCCGGAGGCGGAAGTTGTGGTGAGCTGATTGTGCCATTGCACTCCAGCCTAGGCAACAAGGGCGAAACTCTGTCTCTAAATAAATAAAGCTGTGATGCACCTTCTTTCTCTTTTTTTTTTTTTTTTTTT
>NW_016806409.1:211493-212932 GCF_001698545.2 Rhinopithecus bieti
GNNTCAAGCCTGTAATCCCAGCACTTTGGGAGGCCGAGACGGGCGGATCACGAGGTCAGGAGATCGAGACCATCCTGGCTAACACGGTGAAACCCCGACTCTACTAAAAATACAAAAACTAGCCGGGCGAAGTGGCGGGCGCCTGTAGTCCCAGCTACTCAGGAGGCTGAGGCAGGAGAATGGCGTAAACCCGGGAGGCGGAGCTTGCAGTGAGCGAAGACCCGGCCACTCCACCCCAGCCCCGGCAAAAGAGTGAGACTCTGCCTCAAAAAAAAAAAAAAAAAATAATAATAATAAAAAAATTAAATGCAATTAAAACTTCAGTTTCTTACTAGCCACATTTCAAGTGCTTAATAGCCACACATGGTTAGTGGCTACTCTGTAGGGCAGTGTGAAAAAACATTTCCATCAACACAGACAGTTCTATTTGACAGCTCTGGTTTACATAGCTGCCTACACACCAACTCAGAATCCACAACCTTCACATACAAAGCCACACAAACAGATCAGTCCTCCCTGCCCCCATAGGAAGCAAACAACACACATTTAATTCCATACACGTATTCAATAGGTAATACGCAATCACCAACACAAGATTCTCAGTGTGTACACATACTTCCTATCCAAATATGCCACAGTCCATACCAAGGCAAATGTAAAGATAAACACATAAAAAAAGTATGTCATCACACTGACTCGAATACAACTGTTTGTTCGATAAAAATGCAAATTAGGGGCCAGCGGTGGTGGCTCACTCCTGTAATCCCAGCACTTTGGGAGACCAAGGCAGGCAGATCACCTGAGGTTGGGAGTTTGAGATCAGCCTGGCTAACATGCTGAAACCCCGTTTCTACTAAATACACAAAATTAGCTGGGTGTGGTGGCACACACCTGTAATCCCAGCTACTCAGGAGGCTGAGGCAGGAGAATCGCTTGAACCCAGGAGGTGGAGGTTGCAGTGAGCCGGGATCGCACCACTGCACTCTAGCCTGGGTGACAGAGTGAGACTTCGTCTACAAAACAACAACAACAACAACAACAACAACAAATTAGGGTGAAATGCATTTGCAAGTTTACTGAAATAGATACAAACCCAAGCCATGCGGTTCCCATAACAATTCCCAACACATGTTTGCAAATTCAAGTAAGGGGGAAGGGAACCCACGTTTGAGGTCCTGTTAATAGGCCAGGCATGGCGTTAGCCATTTCAATGCATTAATTCATTTAATCTCACAACAACCTTGTGAGGAAGATGTATTATTCTTTATTTTATTTATTTATTTATTTTGAGACAGAATCTTACTCTGTTGCCCAGGCTGGAATGCAGTAGCATGATTCCAGCTCACTGCAAGCTCCGCCTCCCAGGTTCAAGCGATTCTCCTGCCTCAGCCTCCCAAGTAGCTGGGATTACAGGCACACGCCACCATGCCCGGCTAATT
>NW_016806409.1:213033-221164 GCF_001698545.2 Rhinopithecus bieti
GACGGAGTCTTGCTCTGTCGCCCAGGCTGGAGTGCGGTGGCGTGATCTCGGCTCACTGCAAACTCCGCCTCCCAGGTTCCTGCCATTCTCCTGCCCCAGCTTCTCCAGTAGCTGGGACTACAGGCACCCACCAGTACACCCAGCTAATTTTTTTGTATTTTTAGTAGAGATGGGCTTTCACCATGTTAGCCAGGATGGTCTTGATCTCCTGACCTCGTGATCCGCCCCCCTCAGCCTCCCAAAGTGCTGGGATTATAGGCGTGAGCCACCATGCCTGGCTAAATTTTGTATTTTTAGTAGAGACAGGGTTTCACCATGTTGGCCAGGCTGGTCTCGAACTCCTGACCTCAGGTGATCTGCCCACCTCAGCTTCCTGAAGTGCTGCGATTACAGGTGTGAGCCACCGTGCCCAGCTGTATTATTGTTTTCTCATAGATGAGGCAGCTAAGATTCAGAGAGGTAAAGTAACTTACTCAAGGTCACACAGCCAGTTAGCAACAGAGTCAAATATAAACCAAGATTTGTCTGACTCCATAGTTACTGCAGCACGCTCTCTCCAAACTTAAACACAGAAACACATACACAGACACATGCCAGATCTGTCCTCCTTTGCACCTAAGAAGGTGGGGCTCCTCACCTAGCAGTTGCAGGTATTTGTGGAAGTGAGCATTGAGTTACCCAGCCATTCACACTCCCTCCTGACAAATGGCATCAAGTCATTCAACAAACACTTGTCCAGCCTGGGCAACACAGGGAGCCTTCATCTCTACAAAAAATAAACATAAAAAAATTAGCTGGGTTTAGGCCGGGCGCGGTAGCTCACGACTGTAATCCCAGCACTTTGGGAGGCCAAGGTGGGTGGATCACGAGGTCAGGTGTTCAAGACCAGCCTGGGCAACATAGTGAAACCCTGTCTCTACTAAAAATACAAAAAACTAGCCGAGCGTGGCTGGGCATGGTAGCTCACGTCTGTAATCCCAGCACTTTGGGAGGCTGAGGCGGGTGGATCACCTGAGGTCAGGAGTTCGAGACCAGCCTGGCCGACATGGTGAAACCCTGTCTCTACCAAAAATACAAAAATTTTCTGGGCATGGTGGCACACGCCTGTAATCCCAGCTGTTTGAGAGGCTGAGGCAGGAGAATCGCTTGAACCTGAGAGGCGGAGGTTGCAGTGAGCCAAGATCGTGCCACTGCACTCCAGCCCAGGCGACAGTGTGAGACTCTGTCTCAAAAAAAAAAAAAAGTTATCTTGGTGGTGTGTGCCTGTGTTCCCAGCTACTCAGGAGGCTGAGGTGGGAGGATTGCTTGAGCCCAAGAGGTGGAGGCTGCAGTGAGCCATGATTGTGCCACGGCACTCCAGCCTGGGTAAGGGAGTAAGT
Source organism: Rhinopithecus bieti (assembly GCF_001698545.2). Classification (NCBI taxonomy): domain Eukaryota; kingdom Metazoa; phylum Chordata; class Mammalia; order Primates; family Cercopithecidae; genus Rhinopithecus; species Rhinopithecus bieti. The sequence goes on from NW_016806409.1 coordinate 214,413, forward strand.
AAGACTCAGTCTCAAAACAAAAACAAAAACAAACTCATTTTCTGAGTGTCTTCAATGTGCCACATGCTGGTTCACAAAGGTGAAAAGTCACAGTCTTGCTCTGAAGGAGTGCTAAGTCCAGCAGGGAGGCCAGGCGCGGTGGCTCACACCTGTAATCCCAGCTACTTGGGAGGCTGAGGCAGGAGTCTCGTTTGTACCCGGGAGGCTGAGGTTGCGGTGACCCGAGATCAAGCCATTGCGCTCCAGCCTGGGCAACAGCAAGACTCGGTCTCAAAAAAAAAAAAAAAAAAAAAAGTGGTGTGGAAAGGGATTGGTGCTGACTGGGAGGCTGATTGGTTGGGAGACCAGATAAAGCAGGGAGGCAGAGGCCAGAGCGCTGCAGGTCCTGGGGATTTTCTATGTCATCCTCCAGTGACTGGGAAGGATTGAAGAACTTTTCAGTGGAAAAATAGGATCCCATTTGCATGTTAGAAAGAAACAAGGCCGGGTGCAATGGCTCACGCCTGTAATCCCAGCACTTTGGGATGCCGAGGTAGGTGGATCATTTGAGGTCAGGAGTTCGAGACCAGCCTGGCCAACATGGTAAAACCCCGTCTTTACTAAAAATACGAAAGTTAGCTGGACGTGGTGCCGGGCGCCTGCAATACCAGCTACTCGGGAGGCTGAAGCAGGAGTATCAATTAAACCCAAGAGGCGGAGGTTGCACTGAGCCGAGATCGTGCCACTGCACTCCAGCCTGGGCGTCAGAGCGAGATTCGGTTTCCAAAAAAAAAAAAAGAACGTTAAAGAAAGGAGCGAGGTCAGGATTAGGCGTCGTGGGGCCCAGATTCTCCTGGCCTGATCTCACCTGAATCAGTGCTGAACCAGCCGACTGGGCCGAGGAGCCGCTTGGGGACGACCGAAAGCCCATCCGTTTCCCCTTTAAGACCAGAGCGGAAGACTAGAGCGAGAAGGACCTTTGTGTCGGTGGGAAATAAATATGCCCGCCCCTTTAAGAAGGCGGAGACGCCCGAGTGGCGGCGTCTTCGAATGCGGCCTGAGTCGCTGCCCCCAGTCTTCCGGCGACTTTCTCTACATCGCAGAGACGCATCCCTCTGACCCCATCCCGGGAGCACTGTCCCTCGGAGTCCTAGACTTCCACCTGGGTCGTATCCGAGGCCCCGGCGACTCCCCGGACTCGGGGTGCCGGGCCAACCTTCCCGCCGAGGCCCACCCGCCGTCGCTATGGTAATGCCTCGCCCAGCCTGGGGGTCGGCCGGCCGCAGGGCCCCCCCTGGCCTCTGGAACCGCTCGTGGGGTTCCAGCCCCTCGCCCGCGCAAGCTGCAGGACCGGGGTCTGGGTGGAGGTTCGGTGGAGTCGGGAGACCTGGGGTCTCGGCAGGGCTTGTCATGGACGCATCGGAGACCCTGAGAAAACATTCTTCTCCCCTGGGCCTCAGTTTCCCTCCTGTTGCCTTCCTACCCTCCTGGGAAACCTCCTTTTGTAGTGCGCTCAGACGTCACTACCGCTTGGGTCCATCCCTATCCCCTCTCCGCCCCACCCTTTCCACTTTTTTTTGGACGAAGTCTCGTCTGCCGCTCAGGCTGGAGTCCAGTGGTGCGATCTCGGCTCACTGCAACTGCCGCCTCCCCTCCACCCCTTTCTCTTTGACCCTTAGAGTCTTGGGAACTGTATCGCCAGCTGTAGTTCCTGCGGCTCTGGTATCTGGGGTTAGACACCACCTCTGCTCTGGGTTTGATACTGGTCTGGAGCTGGCTACAGCAGCCCTGCTGGCTAGAAAGAAGGAACCGTGGGCTGGGGTATCCTACTCTCCTGGGACCCTAGTTTTTGGGCCTTGGATTAGATAGGGAAACTACTGGCTTCATTTACAGAAACAATGCCACTGCGGATGTGTTTGGATTTATGGTAGTTTCTCTCATGTTTGACATTAGATTCGTCAGGGGAAACCTTTGGGATATTGCAAAATCCTTAGGCCCAAGCCAGGTGCCGCGACTGACACCTACTTTTGTTTGTTTGCTTGTTTGCTTTTTTGAGACAAAGTCTCACTCTGTGGCCCAGGCTGGAGTGCGGTGGTGCGATCTCCGCTCACTGCAACCTCCACCTCCCAGGTTCAAGCAATTCTCCTACCTCAGACTCCCAACAAGATGGGATTACAGGTGGGCACCACCACCCCCGCTAATTTATTTCTATTTTTAGTAGAGATGGGGTTTGACTTTGTTGGCCACGCTGCTCTTGAACTCCTGGCCTCAGGTGCTCCACCCGCCTCGGCCTCTCAAAGTGCTGGGATTACAAGAGTGAGCCACAACGCACAACCTGTGGCTGACACCTATAATCCCAGCACTTTGGAGGCCACGGTGGGAGGATCACTTGAGCCCAGGAGTTCAAGACGAGCCTGGGCAACATAGTGAGGCCCTGTATCTACAAAAATTTAAAAATTAGGCAAGGCACAGTGGCTCACGCCTGTAATCTCAGCACTTTGGGAGGCCAAGGCGGGCAGATCACAAGGTCAGGAGTTCAAGACTAGCCTGGCCAACATGGTGAAACCCTGTCTCAACTAAAAATACAAAAAAATTAGCTGGGCATTGTGGCTTGGCCTGTAATCCCAGTTACTCGAGAGGCTGAGGCAGAAGAATTGCTTGAACCTGGGAGGTGGAGGTTGCAATGAGCTGAGATCGTGCTGCTGCATTCCAGCCTGGGTAACAGAGCAAGAAGAAGAAGGAAAAAAAAGAAAATTAGCTAAGCATGGTGGCGGACACCTGTAGTCCCAGTTACGAAGGAGGCTGAGGTGGGATGGTTACTTGAGCCTAGGAGATTGAGGCTGCAGTGAGCTATGATCTCGCCATTGCACTCCAGCCTGGGCAACAGGGCAAGACCCTGTCTAAAAAGACAAAAACAAAATGTTTACGCCCATGTGCATAGTCCTGGAGAACTGCCCTTGCTCCCCTAGGCAGCCTTCCCTTTGTCCCCTTTCTTTCCTTCCAGGATTAGTGCAGATGGTTCTGAGTGGATTATGTTACAAGAAAGTGTTTTAATCTTTTTTTTTTTTTTTAAGAGAGTCTCTCTCTGTCACCCAGGATGCAGTGCAGTGGCACAATCTTGGCTCACTGCAACCTCTACCTCCCGGGTTCAAGCAATTACCTGCTTCAGCCTCCCAAGTAGCTGAGATTACAGGCATACTCCACCAGGCCCGGCTAATTTTTTAAATTTTTTTTTGAGACAGTCTCACCCTGTCGCCCATGCTGGAGTGCAGTGGCGTGATCTCGGCTCACTGCAACCTCTACCTTCCGGTTCAAGAGATTCTCCTGCCTCAGCCTCCTGAGTAGCTGGGATTAACAGGTGCCCACCACCACACTCAGCTAATTTTTTGTATTTTTAGTAGAGACAGGGTTTCAATATGTTGGCCAGGCTGGTCTTGAACTTCTGACCTTGTGACCTGCCCCCACCTCAGCCTCCCAAAGTTCTGGGATTACAGGCATGAGCCACCACGCCTGGCCTAATTTTATATTTTTAGTAGAGATGAGGTTTCACCATGTTGGTCAGGCTGGTCTCGAACTCCTGACCTCAGATGATTCACCAGCCTTGGCCTCCCAAAGTGTTGGGATTATAGGCATGAGCCACCTTGCCTGGCAGAAAGTGTTTTAATCTTTTTCTAAGAGGTGGGTTTCACTATGTTGCCTAGGCTAGCCTCAAACTCCTGGACTCTAGGGATCCAGCCACCTCAGCCTCCCAAGTAGCTGGGACTACGGGAATGAGCCACTATACACAGCTAAGTAAGTTTTTTAGAACACTTAGGTCTTTTTTTTTTTTTTTTTAAAACAGACTCTCACCCTGTCGCCCAGGCGGGAGGGCAAGCTCCGCCTCCCGGGTTCAAGCAATTCTCCTGCCTCAGCCTCCCGAGTAGCTGGAATTACAGGCATGAGCCACCATGCCCAGTTAACTTTTGTATTTTTAGTAGAGACGGGGTTTCACCGTGTTCGCCAGGATGGTCTCGATCTCCTGACCTTGTGATCCGCCCGTCTCAGCCTCCCAAAGTGCTGGGATTACAGGCTTGAGCCACCGCGCCCGGCCTTTTTTTTTTTTTTTTTAATACAGACTCTCACTCTGTCGCCCAGGCTGGAGTGCAAGCTCCGCCTCCCGGGTTCAAGCAATTCTCCTGCCTCAGCCTCCCGAGTAGCTGGAATTACAGGCATGAGCCACCATGCCCAGTTAACTTTTGTATTTTTAGTAGAGACGAGGTTTCTTCATGTTGGCCAGGCCTGACCTCAGGAGATCCACCTGCCTCGGCCTCCCCAAGTGCTGGGATTACAGGCGTGAGCCACCACGCCCGGCCCTAGATCATTTAAGTCTTTAACAAAATCCCGTTTCTTTTCATTCCTTAGTCCTTTCCCAGCCGTTGCAAAAACAAACAAAAAACAATATACCTGATGGTATTGTTAGTGCTGGGAAGAAGCAGAGTGAGGACAGAATGTGCTTGCAAATGGTATTTCTCAACCCCAGTTGGTTTGTTTTCTTTTCAGGCGTGCAGTTTGCAGAAGCTGTTTGCTGTGGAAGAGGAGTTCGAAGATGAGGTAGGGAAGTGTTGGTGATCAGAGGTGGCAGATGAAGTCTTAAAATATAAACACTCAGGTTCAGAACATTTTGGAGTAGCCTGTACCAGCCTCCTTTTAGTTGATATGTGTATGTTTTTACCTGTGAGATGCTGAGAAGTGATGAGAAATGTAAACAACCTACTTAAGTGTCTTAGAAACAAAAAACCAGAGAGATGAGTTGCCTAATTGTCATACCTTTCATTTATAAGGGCATCTAGCTGATTTAATTCACCTCAGTGATAACATATTTGTGGTGGGAAAGGCAGTGTACGTAGAGCCAGAACCGTGTAACAGACAGCATAGTTACTGGATAGCAGGAGGCCAGGGGTCAGCAATTGGCTATGTGAATCAGGGCAAGTTAGTTTATTCTCTAGTCTTCTGTTTTCTCTTCTGCAATATGAGGGATGCTCTTCTGTCTCAGATTTCTTTCTTTCCCTCTGTCTAATCACAAGATAAGGGGTGCGACTAGATCCAGAGCTCACACATTAGAATTACCCTTGTCTAGGCCCTACCATACACCAATTAAATCAGAATTTCTGGGAATGGCCCAGCCAGGGATATTTCTTTTTTTTTCTTTTCTTTAACATTTATTTTAAGTTCAGGGGTACATGTGCGGGTTTGTTACATAGGTAAACATGTGCCATGGTGGTTTGCTGTACAGATCATCCCATCACCTAGGTAATAAGCCCAGCATGCATTAGCTATTCTTCCTGGTGCTCTCCACCTCCCTGCCTGTGGCAGCCCCTAGTATGTGAACTTCTTTCTTTTTTTGGAGACAAGATCTCTTTCTGTCACCCAGGCTGGAGTGCAGTGACACAATCACGGCTCACTGCAACCTCGACCTCCCAGACATAAGTGATCCTCCCACCTCAGCCTCCTCAGTAGCTGGGCCTACAGGTGTGTGCCACCATGCCCAGCTAATTTTTGTTTTTTTTTGTAGAGACAGGGTCTTACTAAGTTGCCCAGGCTGGTCTCGAATTCCTGGACTCAAGTGATCCTTCTGCTTCGGCCTCCCAAAGTACTAGGATTACAGGTGTGAGCCAGCAGGCCCGTCCTGATTTTTGTTTTTACAAATAATTCACAACTGCCGTTTTGTCAAGGAGATGTGTCCTTGTCTTTGTCTTTCAGCTTTGGAGGTATGTGATTACAGGCTGAAAAGGTGACTGTTAAAATGACCCTCTTGGGTCTTACCAGGTGATGATGGGACTGCTAGGGAAGTAATTTACTTTCCTCTAGTAAAGGACTCTGACAGCTGAAGTTTCTGTTCCCTGAAAATGGCAGATCAGTCCCTTCCCCCTTCCTAAAGCAGATGACATCATGTCTGAGAGTGAGCTCTTTGGGAGAAAAAAGATCATCAACCTCCAGAGTCATCAGGATTTTATTACTGCTATAGTTCTGGTCATTATTATTATTGTTGAGTTCTGTGGTGGTCCTGCCTGAGTATGAGACTCACTTAATAATGCACAAAGCAGGAAAAAGCCTTTCTCTAGCCCAGACAATCCAGTGCGGCAGCAGAGGGTGAGGGTGGTGGGGACCCTCCTGTCAGTTAAATCAGCAGTTCTGACTCAAAACCACCCTCAGAACAGATCTGTTGCTCTTGAAGGTGTCAATCTCACCTTGCTTCCCAACTGGAATCCATACTTTATTTAACTTGCCTGAAAAGCTATATTTAACTTCTGCCTTTTTTGCTGGCTCCAAGGCCTCTCTGGCTTACTGAAGGGTAGCTATCTCTGTGGTGTGTGTGTGTAATGTGTGTGTGTGTGAGAGAGAAAGAGAGAGCACATGAGTGCGTATTGGGGATGAAGAGTGAGCTAAGGACAGGCAGCATGACCAGCCGGATAGATCCCTGTTTAGATAACAGGCCAGACATCAGAAAGTGGTCTCGTTGAGATGGTGGTTGTGTGACCTAGGGTGGTTTGTCTGACTTCTTGGTGCCCTGGAACGTTTGCTTTTCCTGCTGTCCTCGTCTAACTGCCCATCTCCCCACCCACGAAGACTGAAGAAAGAGAAGCTACCTGAAGACTTAGCCTTAGATTGGAGTGTTTTTGATAGAGCCTTGTGTAGGCCCATGGGTGAGGTCAGAGGTGGTAAGAGACAGAGAAACCACCGTTGCCTTTCATGCTTTGGTTTATTTTATTTTCTTTCTTTCTTTCTTTTCTTTC
>NW_016806409.1:224619-226978 GCF_001698545.2 Rhinopithecus bieti
AGTGTAAGAACCCACCTAAAAAAAAAAAAAAAAAAAAAAAGAATTGGAGACTGGCTATGTTGCTCAGGCTGGTCCTAAACTGGGCTTAAGCCATTCTCCTGCCTCAGCCTCCCATATAGCTGTATAGCTGGGACTACAGGTGTGTACTAGGGCAGGAAGTCATTCATGTGCATTTTTTTTTTATTATACTTTAAGTTCTAGGGTACATATGCACAACACGCAGGTTTGTTACATATGTATACTTGTGCCATGTTGGTGTGCTGCACCTATCAACTCGTCAGCACCCATCAACTCGTCATTTATTGTGTGCATTTAAGGACTTCTTATGTGTTGGACAATTTGCTTGGAACTGAGAATACAGAGATTAAAAGAAATAGTTCCTGTCCTAAAGAGCTTACAGTGAAATGCAAGAAACAGATGCAAACAAACAAACATGCACAAAGTGCACAGTGTGAATAGGGGTCATTCCCTGGGTGCTGGGGAGACACTGGCTCTGCCTTAGGCTTGCTGAGTGGGCTTTGGATGGATGAGTAGGATGTTAACAGGTGTGTGGCGGAGCGGGAGCTGTGCTTTGTGGATGTTCTGGCAGTGGGAAGGCAGGGAAGAGCATGTGTAAAGGCACAGAGGCAGAAGAGCAAGGTGCGCTCAGATCCACAGAACAGTTCATTGTGGCAGGTGTGGGGAAGCTGGGGCTGAAAACGAGACAGCCCTGGTGAGACTTGGATTAAACTAGTCTTGGATCAGATCCCAGAAAATTGGACTCTGAGGATCTGGACTGGTTGTGATAGGTATGCCCTCTTCCTCCCATTTTAAGGGTGTTTGCAACAATTTCTGCCTGTTACTTGCTCTTCCCTAGCACGTTAGCAGACATCCAAAGAAGCCGTCTGTGTTCCTCCTGGGCTGGATCTTCCTGGAGGAAAGGGTTAGGACTTGGGGAAAGCTGCCCCTTTGCTCATCACAGGCCTCTCAATTTTCTTTTCTTCTTCTTTTTTTTTTTTTTTTGAGACAGTCTTGCTCTGTCACCCAGGCTGGAGTGCAGTGGCATAATCTCGGCTCACTGCAACCTCTGCTTCCTGGCTTCAGGTGATTCTCCTGCCTCAGCCTCCCGAGTAGCTGGAATTACAGTCATGCGCCACCACGCCTGGCTAATTTTTGTATTTTTGGTAGAGACAGGGTTTCTCCATGTTGGCCAGTCTCGTCTCGAACTCCTGACCTCAGGTGATCCACCTGCCTCAGCCTCCCAAAGTGCTGGGATTACAGGCATGAGCCACCAGGCGCCCGGCCAGGCCTCTCTATTTGGGTCACTGCCCCCTTCAGGCAGCCCTGGTTTTCGCGCCTGGGCTAGCTCCAGCTTCCTCACATTTCCAAACCAATCCCCAAAGTATCTTTTTTGAGCTGCCAAAGAGGCTCCTGAGACTTTGTTAGGAGAGATGTAATATGTGTTAATTGTCCCTGATCATTTCCTGAACTCATTATGTAATCCAGACAAAAAGCTGTACTTGTAAATAACAGTTGCTGAGCTTGCTCTCACCTTCTCCTTCTCTCCCCTCTTAGCAGAGTGGGAGAAGTCTGGAGGACATCATGGTTTCCACACCCCAAACTCCGACCCATGGTGCTCTGGCTAAATTCCAGACAGAGGTAACTTATGCAAGTGTTAACTTTCTGGGTGTGTTTTGAGAGTGAGGGGCGTTCCCATGTGTTTCAGGAGTTAAACATCAAGAGCTGATGCTGCTAGGCCTGTTTGCTGGTGTCACACACTAAAAGGCATTTGAGGCAGGTAGTTGGGGGAGGCAGCAATTTTACTGGCATTAAGCGAAGCCTGTCCTGGTGCCAGGTAAGTATTATCTGGTGCCATGGGTCCAGCCTTCTTTCCCATCTAAGAAATAAAGGCCCAGCTAGCTCCAGCTTCCCCCAGGGGAGGAGACTGATAAGTAGTATGAGATTGTGTCTCAGGAGCCCTTCCTCTCAGGTTTCTGACAACCGAGCTAGGAGGGATCTGCCTTCTCTTGCCTTTGCTGGGTTCCCTTTGTTGGGTGAGACCCAGCTTCCCTCCTCCTTGGGGTTCTGGTTGACCTGCTCTGCCCTCAAACCCAGTTTTGCTTTTAATTCTCCCCAGTATTTTTTCTCTGCTGTAGCTCCACAGATCCGCCAGTCCATTTCAGATCCAAAGCAGCAAATACTCTCTGGATTCGAAGCATGTATTAATGTAAGAAGGTTAATTGTTAAAGCTAGAAGCATCCGAAATAAAATATGACTGGTTTCAAAATGGCTAAACCACTCTGGAAGCCTATAAATATATGCGGTGGATCCCTACCCCTAAGACTTTTTGAGTCTGTTACAAAAAATAAGCTTGGATAGC
>NW_016806409.1:230402-234687 GCF_001698545.2 Rhinopithecus bieti
AAAAAAAAAAAAAAAAATTAGCCAGGCTTGGTGCACACGCCTGTAATTCCAGCTACTCAGGAGGCTGAGGCTGGAGAATAGCTTGAACCCAGAGGTGGAGGTTGCAGTGAGCCAGGGTTGCGCCATGGTACTCCAGCATGGGCGACAGAGCGAGATTCCATCTCAAAAATAAAAAAATAAGCCGGGCGTGGTGGCTCATGCCTGTAATCCCAGCACTTTGGGAGGCTGAGGCTGGCAGATCACTTGAGGTCAGGAGTTCGAGACCAGCCTGGCCAACATGGTGAAACCCCATCTCTACTGAAAATACAAAAATTAGCCAGGCTTGGTGGCACAAGCCTGTAATTCCAGCTATTCGGGAGGCTAAGGCTGGAGAATCACTTGAACCCGGAGGCGGAGGTTGCAGTGAGCCAAGGTCATATTACTGTACTCCAGCCTGGGCGACAGAGCAAGACTCCATCTCAAAAATAAAAAAATAGGCCGGGTGCAGTGGCTCATGCCTGTAATCTCAGCACTTTGGGAGGCCGAGGCGGGTGGATCACGAGGTCAGGAGTTCAAGACAAGCCTGGCTAACACAGTGAAAGCCCATCTCTACTAAAAATAAAATCAGCTGGACGTGGTGGCGGGCACCTGTAATCCCAGCTACTCGGGAGCCTGAGGCAGGAGAATCGTTTGAAACCAGAAGGCAGAGGTTGCAGTGAGCCGAGATTTCGCCACTGCACTCCACCCTGGGCAAAAGAGCGAAACTCCGTCTCAAAAGAAAACAAAATTTAAAATAAATAAAATAAATAAAAAACCCAAACAAAAAAGAAAGGAGGCAGGGGAGAGAAATGAAGGACCTCCCAGCTCTAGGTCTGCCAGAGAGAGAGATGGAATACCTCTTTGTCCTCCACAAGAAGATCATCACTATAACTATACTCTGACCCCTCCTACCCCCGGTTGCCCTGGCACACTTGGAGACCTGGGAAGTCACAGGTGGGCCATGGAAGGCTCAGCATATGCCTCTCCTTGTAAACAGGCAGCCCTGAAGCAGCTTCCTAGGAACAAGGTTCCCAACATGGCGGTGATGATCAAGTCCCTGACTCGGAGCACAGTGGACGCCAGTGTGGTTTTCAAAGACCCCACGGGTAAGGAATTAGGTCCTAGATTGTCTGATGAGTGGGCTCCATTGAGGACAGGAAATGAGGAGGAATCACCCTTTCCCTTTGTAGACAGGAAAACTGAGGCAGCTAGCAGCCCACTTCCCAGCCAGGGCCCATACCAGTCACTGTGCTGCCCCTGACCCCGAGACTGATGAGCCATGTGGTATTTGCAGGAGAGATGCAGGGGACAGTGCACAGGTTGCTGCTGGAGACGCACCAGAATGAGCTGAAGCCTGGCTCAGTGCTGCTGCTGAAGCAGGTATGGGGAGCAGCTGTCTACACCACTGCCACCTGGATAGAGCCCCCAGTGTCTGTCTCCTTACCTGTCTGGCTGCCTTCCTCTACAATACCAGGCATGGAGTGGCTGAACCATTGCTAGGCCCTGGCTTGAGGAGCTGAGGGAAGGCCTGCAGCCCTTGAGCTGGCTCCCATTCTTCAAGGTGGATGGGGATGGAGGGTTGTGTTGAGGGGAGAGTGTGGCAAATGGTTCTCTGGCACCAAGGCTAGGCAGAGGACACCAAGTGAAAAGCAGGTGGGAGCCAGGTGGCCATCTGGCAGCTCCCAGTGCTCCATCAGGACACTGACCTTCCCTTTCCTTGACTCTAGATTGGAGTGTTTTCTCCTTCACTTCGAAATCACTACCTCAACGTGACACCCAACAACCTGGTCCATATTTACAGCCTGGATTCTGGGGATGGGAGCTTCCTCAAGCCATCTCAGCCCTTTCCCAAGGTAAGAGGAGCAGGATGGAACAGGGGACTGGTAGGGCCCTCCTTCTGCCTGGATCTTCTGATTTTTTCCTCTCTTCCACCCTGGGGAGCAGGTGCTCTGAGGTGAAAAGGTATCTTTGGGGACAGGACCATCTTCTCCTGTCCCTCATCCAGCCGCCTGGCAGATGGCTCAGTAACAGTACCTAGAGGAGCAGCTGGCTTCTTGGTGATCCCTGAGCATCTGATGGCAGGCTTGAACATCTGAGAGGATAGGAGTCACTTGAGAACTAACCAAGTGGAGGGCCCCCCAGGAGGTGGCGGCAGTAAATGACTGAGGGTCAGATCTGCTACAGGTGGCAGTGTGGAGAACAGTGAGCTACAAGTGGCCTGTCAGGTGAGCCAGCACCTGCTGTGTCTTCCCTTTGACGTCTGCCTCTGCTAAGTTAGGGGAAAGCTGCACAGAACACTGGTATGGACATCCTCTTTAGGAACTGATGTAAGCATTTGGCATTTATGGGAGGTGAGCATGGGCTTCCAGGCAGATGCACTCCAGGGTAAGAGTGCAGAGCCTGGGCTTGACATGCCCCGCCCCCACCACTTTCCTGGGATCTTGTGTACTGAAAACGTGTACTGTGACCTTGGGCAAGTCCTGTCGCCTCCCTTGCTGTTGCTTCATCTGTGGTACGTTTGACTTGATGACCTCTAGTCACCTTAGAGGTTTTCGTCTAAGCTCCAACTTTCCACTTCCATTTTCATCATCTTTCTCCTTAGCCCCTTCATTTTCTCTAAATCACCCCACTTCTAAACCCTTTTTCTTTTCTTTTTTTTTTTTTTGAGACAGAGTTTTGCTCTGTCACCCAGGCCAGAGTGCAGCGGCATGACCTTGGCTCACTGCAACCTCTGCCTTCCAGATTCAAGCGATTCTCCCAACTTAGCCTCCCAAACAGCTGGGACTACAGGCACATGCCACCATGCCCAGCTAATTATTTTTGTATTTTTAGTAAAGACAGTTTCGCCATATTGGCCAGACTGGTCCTGAACTCCTGACCTCAGTTGATCGGCCTGCCTCGGCCTCCCAAAGTGCTGGGATTATAGGCATAAGCCACTGTATGCGGCCTGTTTTTCTTTTAAATTTCAAATTATCTATACTCATTGAGATAAATCAAAATAGGCTGGGCGTGGTAGCTCACGCCTGTAATCCCAACACTTTGGGAGACCGAGGTGGGTGGATCACAAGGTCAAGAGATCGAGACCATCCTGGCTAACATGGTGATACCCCGTCTCTACTAAAAATACAAAAAAATTAGCCGGGCATGGTGGTGTGCGCCTGTAGTCCCAGCTACTTGGGAGGCTGAGGTAGGAGAATGGCCTGAACTCAGGAGGCGGAGCTTGCAGTGAGCCGAGATCGTGCCACTGCACTCCAGTCTAGGTGACAGAGCGAGACCCTGTCTCAAAAAAAAAAAAAAAAAAAAAAGAAATGAATCAAAATAGCACAGAATAAGCAAAAAATGGATCCCAGCCTTCCCCACTCCTATTTCCTAGGGCTAAGCATGGTTAACCATTTAACTACCAGTATTTATTTATTTAGTTTTTTGAGATGGAGTCTAACTCTGTCACCCAGGCTGGAGTGCAGTGGTGTGTTCTCAGCTCACTGCAACTTCACCTCCTGGGTTCTAGTGATTCTCCTGCCTCAGCTTCCTGAGTAGCTGGGATTACAGGTGCACTCCACCACACCTGGCTAATTTTTGTGTTTTTAGTAGAGACGGATTTCATCATGTTGGTCAGGCTGGTCTCGAACTCCTGACCTTGTGATCCTCCTGCCTTGGCCTCCCAAAGTGTTGGGATTACAGGCGTGAGCCACCGCGCCTGGCCTAGTTTTTGTATTTTTAGTAGAGATGGGGTTTCACCATATTGGCCAGGCTACTCTCAAACTCCCAACCTCAAGTGATCCTCCTGCCTTGGCCTCCCAAAGTGCTGGGATTACAGGTATCAGCCACCGTGCCTGGCCTTAATTATCAGTTTTACTTACCTGCCCATATATTAGCTATATATTCCTTTGGGGATTGTTAACAGCTAATTTTAAATCTCAGGTTAACTCCTCAATATATTTCTGAATGGCCTCTTCACTGTCTGCTCTAGTTATATAGAATCCCTAAAACATTAGATACCAACAGAACTAGAAAAGAAAATCAGCCCAAAGAGGTTTGTTTTTTGTTTTGTTTTATTATCTGCTGCTTTAGGTGTTTGGTGTTTCAGCTCCCTTCCTTCAGCATGGGCCTGGGTGGCTGGCCCCTGCCATACTCTTCCATCATATACTCTTCCATCATGTTTCTTTTTTTCTTTTCTTTCCTTTCTTTCCTTTCTAATCCTTTCCTTCCCTTCCTTCCCTTCCTTCCCTTCCTTCCCTTCCTTCCCTTCCTTCCCTTCCTTCCCTTC
>NW_016806409.1:234763-241406 GCF_001698545.2 Rhinopithecus bieti
TCCTTCCTTCCTTCCTTCCTTCCTTCCTTCCTTCCTTCCTTCCCTTCCCTTCCCTTCCCTTCTCTTCTCTTCTCTTCTCTTCTCTTCTCTTCTTTTCTTTCTTTTCTTTCTTTCTTTTCTTTTTTTCTTTTTTTTTGGAGAAAGGGTCTCACTCTGTTACCCAGGTTGCAGTGCAGTGACGCGATATCGGTTCACTGCAACCTTTGCCTCCTGGGTTCAAGCGATTCTCATGCCTCAGCCTCCCGAGTAGCTAGGATTACAGGCGCGCACCACTATGCCCAGCTCTGTTTTTGTATTTTTAGTAGAGATGTGGTTTCACCATGTTGGCCAGGCTGATCTCGAACTCCTGACCTCAAATGATTCACCAGTCTCGGCCTCCCAAAGTGCTGGGATTACAGGTGTGAGCCACCATACCTGGCCCCATCATGTTTCTTTCCTGAACCCCCTACTATTCCTTTGAGGTTGTCTGGGTAGAGATGGTGCCACCTGAAGGGATTTCAGGGACACAGGCATTGGCAACCAGATCCTCTGTCCCCAGGATTCAGGGAGCTTCCAGCATGATGTGGCTGCAAAGCCCGAGGAAGTCTTCAGAACAGCACAGAAACTAGAGGCAGAGGCGTCCCCTGAGGAAGAACTCCCAGAAGCAGGTAAGGCAGTCAGCCCATCTGGGAGCAAGAGAGGTTCAATTTCCTGTTGAATAGCTGAAACAGAATCTTCCTGGCTACATCTTGTTCCTCTTTCCATGAATCTTTGGATCTTATATAATCTTACAGAAATCAGATACAGTGTCTTGTTTGACAAGGCTGCAGGCCACGAACTCATTAATAGTGTGATGGGGCCGCATAAAACAAAGCGTTATCCACAGGTTTCCCCCATTTTCAGGTTATGTGCCATCAGCCACAAGGAGGAAACATCACCATCCCCTGTCCAGATGGACAGGTGCTATCTTTGTGCCACACTCTGAGTCCTCCGTGGGCTGACGACCGGACCACAGAGGCAAATTTCCCATCCTGACTAACCTTAGAGGAGTGCTGAGGAGTCAGACGTCCATGTGGTTTTTGGGAGAACCAGGCTACAAACCAGAGAGGCCTAAATGCAGACCCCTTGTGGTTGGGCCAGCTGCTTCCTCAGGAGGCGCATCACCCAGGTGAAACTAAACACCATTCACGGTCTAGTTTTAGCTTTTTTTATTTTAATTTTAATTTTTGAGACAGGTCTCATTCTGTTGCCCAGGCTGGAGTGCAGTGTTATGAACACGGCTCACTGTAGCATCGGCCTCCCAGGCTCAAGCAGCCCTCCCATCTTAGCCTCCCGAGTAGCTGGGACTACAGGCATGTGCCACTATGCCCAGCAATTTTTAAATTTTTTGTAGAGACAGTTTTGCCATGTTGCCGAGGCTGGTCTCGAACTCCTGGTGCTCAAGTGATCTTTCTGTCTCTGCCTGCCAAGGTACTGGGATTAGAGGCATGACCTACCACGCCCAGCCTGGTCTTTAGCTTTTTGATTCCAAAAATTCAATCCTGTCTGGCCCCAAAGTTTACAGGATTATTTGTGGGTGGAAACCTACCCAGGTGCCAAGGCAAGAGACTGAAGGCACAAACTGTTCCAGTATAATAAAGAAAATAGAATAAGAAAAGTTATACTAGGCCGGGCACCGTGGCTCAAGCCTGTAATCCCAGCACTTTGGGAGGCCGAGACCGGCGGATCACGAGGTCAGGAGATTGAGACCATCCTGGCTAACATGGTGAAACCCCGTCTCTACTAAAAAATACAAAAAAACTAGCCGGGCGAGATGGCGGGCGCCTGTAGTCCCAGCTACTCGGGAGGCTGAGGCAGGAGAATGGCGTAAACCCGGGAGGCGGAGCTTGCAGTGAGCTGAGATCCGGCCACTGCACTCCAGCCTGGGCGACAGAGCGAGACTCCGTCTCAAAAAAAAAAAAAAAAAGAAAAGTTATACTAGAAATAGGATATAGAGATGATTATATATGGATATTAACAATCATTAGTTTTTAGTACTAATCTCTGCATTATCATTGTAACCAAGAAAAGGACCAGCCAATACAGAGTCAGGAGCTAAAGAGACATTGTGAGAAGTGACCAGAAGACAAGAGTTGGGTGCCAGATGTAGGGTCCAGCCCTACTGGGCTTTGTGGGTTTTTTCTTCGTGTGTGGAGACGAGAGACTGTAGAAAAATAAGACACAAGACTAAGAGAAAGTAGGAAAGACAGCCGGGCCTAGGGGGCCACTACCACCAATGCGTGGAGTCTGGTAGTGACCCCAAATGCCTGGACGCACTGCTATTTATTGTATACAGGGCAAGGGGGCAGGGTAAGGAGTGTGAGTCCTCTCAAAAGATTGATAAGGTCAAGCAAGTCATGTGTCCACGTGATAGGGGGCCTTTCGCTTTGTGGTAGCTGAAGCAGAGAAGGAAGACAGAATACGTCCGCGTTTTTTCTATGCACTTATCAGAGATCAAAGACTGTATTTTATTTTATTTTTTTGAGATGGAGTCTTGCTCTGTTGCCCAGGCTGGAGTGTAGTGGCACCATCTTGGCTCACTGCAAGCTCCGCCTCCTGGGTTCACGCCATTCTCCTGCCTCAGCCTCCCAAGTAGCTGGGACTACAGGCGCCCGCCACCACACTCGGCTAATTTTTGTGTTTTTAGTAGAGACGGGGTTTCACCTTGTTAGCCAAGATGGTCTCAATCTCCTGACCTCGTGATCTGTCTGCCTTGGCCTCCCAAAGTGCTGGGATTACAGGCGTGAGCCACCGCGACTGGCCTAAAGACTTTAATACTTTCACTGATTCGCTACTGCTATCTTCCAAGAACTTAAAAGAAGAACCAGGTTTACAGGCGGAACATAAAGTGGACAAGGAGTGTGCCCACTGAAGCACAGCACCACAAGGAGAAGTTTAAGCCTCTGGATGACTGCGGGCAGGCCTGGCTAATGTCAGGCCTCCCACAAAAGCTGGTGGAGCAGAGTGTTCTCTAACTCCCCCAAGGAAAGGGAGATTCCCTTTCCCAGTCTGCTAAGTAACAGGTGCCTTCCCAGGCATTGGCGCTACCACAAGACCGAGGTCTACTAAGTAATGGGTGCCTTCCCAGGCACTGGAGCTACCGCAAGACCGAGGTCTACTAAGTAACGGGTGCCTTCCCAGGCACTGGTGCTACTACAAGACCGAGGTCTGCTAAGTAACGGGTGCCTTCCCAGGCACTGGAGCTATTGCTAGACCAAGGTGTCCTCAAGCGGCCCTTATCAGGGCATGACAGAGGACTTTCACTCTTGTCTTCTGCTCACTTCTCACAATGTCCCTTCAGCTCCTGACTCTGTACTGGCTGATTTTTTTCTCGGTTACAATGATAATGCAGAGATTAGTACTAAAAATTAATGATTGGTAATATCCATATACAGTCATCTCTATGTCCTATTTCTAGTAAAACTTTTCTTATTCTAACTATTTTCTTTATTATACTGGAACAGTTTGTGCCCTTCAGTGTCTTGCCCCGGCCCCTGGGTAGGTTTCCACCCACAATTATGGATAGGTATTCTCACACTACCTAATTCACAGTATACCAATGGATGAACCACAAAGGCCATTATATCTTGTGGAAAAGCATATGTCCCTTATCCTAGAATCTTGCATTGCCTGGGAGCCTGCACTCTTTCTTTGTGAGATAAGCCAAGGCATCACCAGAAGGTTGATGGTAGTCACAGAGAAGTAACTATAGAATATTAGGGCTGGTGGGCTGGGCGCAGTGGCTCACACCTGTAATCCCAGCACTTTGGGAGGCCAAGGCAAGTGGATCATGAGGTCAGGAGATTGAGACCATCCTGGCTAACACAGTGAAACCCCGTCTCTACTAAAAATATAAAAAATTAGCCAGGCGTGGTGGTGGGCACCTGTAGTCCCAGCTACTCGGGAGGCTGAGGCCAGAGACTGGTGTGAACGTGGGAGGCGGAGCTTGCAGTCAGCCGAGATCACACCACTGCACTCCAGCCTGGGCGACAGAGTGCCACCCCGTCTCAAAATATATATATATAGGCTGGTGTCACATCTTCAGTGTAGGGACAGACCTTTGAGCAGGAAGCTACTAATGGTGGCCTGACAGTGCTGAAGACAAATACTGATTCTTTTTTTTTTTTTGAGACAGAGTCTTGCCCTGTCGTCCTGGCTAGAGTGCAGTGGTGCGATCTCAGATCACTGCAACCTCTGCCTCCCTGGTTCAAGCAATTCTTCTGCCTCAGCCTCCGAGTAGCTGGGATTACAGGCACGTGCCACCACACCTGGCTAATTTTTGTGTTTTCAGTAGGGATGGGGTTTCACCGTGTTGGCCAGGCTGGTCTCGATCTCCTGACCTTGTGATCTGCCTGCCTCAGCCTCCCAAACTGCTGCGATTATAGGCATGAGCCACTGCACACGGCCCAAATACTGATTCTTGATTCTTACCCTGATTCCTAGTTTCCTAGCCCAAGCCGATTGCCATTCTCCTTCATTTCATACTGTGTTACTCTAGACAGTCACGGTGTAGTTAATGCAGGGGAACTTTTTTTGTTATAAGCAAATTCCAGTCCTACCTCCCTGGGTACAGTGCCAGTCGCCATAATGAAATTGTGAATGCTCCCCAAACTAACTTTTGTCCTTCCTTCCAGCAGTGATATTTACTGAATGCTCTTGCCAGATGAAGAGCTAGGCTCTTGGGTGTAGCTTACAGACAGTCTAAGTTACTCCCAGGGTTTTCTGATCCCATTCAGTAGGCAGGAGTTTTCTAGTTGGCAGGAGTGGCTCTGGTGTCAGATGGAGCCTGAATATGCTCACCTTGGGCAAGTTGTTTTACCTCTTAAAAGCTTGTTTCAGGTAAAGTGGGGTTGATAACAAGAGCTACCTGGAGATGCCCTACCTATGAATGGTTATTGAGGCACACAGCAAGCAGTCAGTATTAGCTGCTGCTAGTAAACAGTATTGCTAGGGATTATTGAGGTCAGCTGTGTCCAAGTTCTCGGACATAAGTACCACATCTGAGAACTGTAATCTAACACAGGCACTTTGAGGAAGGGGTGATATTTTCCACTGTCAGATGAGAAGCCAATTAAGGAACTGTGTAACTCTGAACACATCTAATGGCTTTTCCCAGCACTCTTTCTCCCTCAGCCAATGAGGGTTGCACTAGGTGACCTCTGAAGCCTTCCTGTTTGGCACTATGACTGGATGGAAGGAGAGGAATCAGTGAGGCCCAGGGGAATTCTCTTCCTTATCAGAATGGCCCAGGGATTACGCCCCTGCCTTTTGTCATGTATGGGTACAGGGGGAGCAGAGGGAAGATTGAAGTCAGGCCAGGCTCAGGCCCATTGGCATGGGTACCACTGCCTGGAGGAGCTGCCTGTCCAGCTATACAACCAGGCCCAGGCCCTCCTGAAGGGCAGAAACTTTGGACCTGAGTCATACGGAACCCTGATGTTGTCACTAAGGCTACCCATCATTCCCCTCTCTGTAGATGACCTGGATGGACTCCTGAGTGAGCTTCCTGAGGAATTCTTCTGTGGGACCAGTAGTTGAGACTGCCCCAACACAGGACAGCAGCTCTGGGCGTGTCTGGTCACGTCCAAGGGGGAGAAGAAGGCCAGCATGATTGGAGAGTGGACACAGCAGGGGGCTTCTGTGGTTGCTCCCACCCTGGGTGTTTTCCCTGAGAGCCCCCTCATCTCTGCGCTGCCCCCACTTGGGGCCTTCCTTTGCTGTTGGCCCCAGAATCTGGCCCGAGACTGGCTCTCCAGCCAACAGGAAAGGCATGTCACCCTCACCTTGGGTGTCCCTCTCCTGCCTCAGCTTAACTTTAGAGGATATTGGGCCTGGTTTTCTTGTCCCTTCATACCCTAGTCCCTGGACAGCTGAGGAGCTGAAAGAAGCTACACCACAGCAATGGCGGCCTGCCCCTCCGCACAGGGGAGGAGCATGCTCAGGCTTCCTCTGCTTTGTCTCTTCAGATCTGTGCTTGCTCTGCTCATCTATGCCCAAGGTTCTCAGGTGCAGGACAGAGGTGTGGCCTACTGTAACTTGTTCTGAAATAAAGCAGCTCCTGCTTCTTCTGCCTCCCTTTCCTTTCCACCCCCTGCTGCTTCCTGCCTGCCCTGCCAGTGCTGTGTGGCCACAGAAGGGCTCAGGCAACTGTTTATCTCTTTTTTTTTCTTTTTTATATACTTTTAGACTTCTAAATTTACAGAATTATTGCAAAGAGAGTACAGAGAGTTCCCACATACCCCACACCCAGTTTCCCAGTTATTATTTTATTTATTTATTTTTGAGATGGAGTCCCACTCTGTTGCCCAGGCTGGAGTGCAGTGGCGCCATCTCCGCTCACTGCAACCTCCACCTCCCAGGTTCAAGAGATTTTCCTGCCAGCTGGGCGTGGTGGCTCACACCTGTAATCCCAGCACTTTGGGTGGCTGAGGCGGGCAGATCATGAGGTCAGGAGTTCGAGACCAGCCTGGCCAACATGGTGAAACCCCCGTCTCTACTAAAAATACAGAAATTAGCCGGGCATGATGGCACACACCTGTAATCCCAGGTACTAAGAGGCTGAGGCAGGATAATTGCTTGAACCCGGGAGGGGGAGGTTGCAGTGAGCCGAGATCACGCCACTGCA
>NW_016806409.1:241799-247576 GCF_001698545.2 Rhinopithecus bieti
TTTTTTTTTTTTTTTTGAGACAGAGTCTCGCTCTGTCGCCCAGGCTGGAGTGCAGTGGCGGGTTCTCTGCTCTCTGCCAGCTCCCCCTCCCGGGTTCCCGCTATTCTCCTGCCTCAGCCTCCCAAGTAGCTGGGACTACAGGCACCCGCCACCTCGCCCGGCTAGTTTTTTTGTATTTTTAGTAGAGACGGGGTTTCACCATGTTAGCCAGGATGGTCTCAATCTCCTGACCTCGTGATCCGCCCGTCTCGGCCTCCCAAAGTGCTGGGATTACAGGCTTGAGCCACCGCGCCCGGCCAAATTTTTTTTTTTTTTGAGATGGAGTTTCACTCTTGTCACCCAGGCTGGAGTGCAATGGTGTGTTCTTGGCTCACTGTGACCTCTGCTTCCTGGGTTCAAGCGATTCTCCTGCCTCAGCCTCCCAAGTAGCTGGAATTACAGGCGCCTGCCACCATGCCCAGCTAATTTTTGTATATTTAGTAGAGACAGGGTTTCACCATGTTGGCAAGGCTGGGCTTTAACTCCTGACCTCAGGTGATCTGCCTGCCTTGGCCTCCCAAAGTGCTGGGATTACAGACGTGAGCTACTGCGCCCAGTCTAATCTTTGTATTTTTAGTAGAGATGAGGTTTTACCACGTTGGCCAGGCTGGTCTGACACTCCTGACTTCAGGTGATTCAACCACCTCAGCCTCCCAAAGTGCTGGGATTACAAGCGTGAGCCACCGTGCCCGGCAATTTTTTCGAGACAGGGTTTCTCTCTGTCACCCAGGCTGGAGTGCAGTGGCACAGTCATAGCTCACTGCAGCCTCGACCTTAATGGGCTCAAGCAATCCTCCTGCCTCAACTTTCCAAGTAGCTGGGACTACAGGCAGCACCACTATGGCTGGCAAATTTTTAAATTTTTCGTAGAGACAAGGTCTCACTATTGTTGCCGAAGCTGGTCTCAAACTCCTGTGATCCTCCTGCCTTGGCCTCCCAAAGGGCTGGGATTACAGGTGTGGTCTCCCCTATTATTGACACCTTATGTTAGTATGGTACATTTGTCACAGTTGATGAACCATTAATGATTAGATGATTAGACTGGGGTTCTGGGTTTTGGAGAGGAAGACCAGAGGTCAGGTGCCATTCTTGCCACATCTTATCAAGGGTTCATGCTGACTTTGATCACCTGACTGAAGTAAGCTTTGCCAGGTTTCTCCACTGTAAAGTTACTCCTTTTTCTTCTTTCTGTACTGGACCCTTTGGAAGGAAGTCTCTGTGTGGAGCCCACATTTAAGAATTGGGGAATTGTGTTCTACCTCCTTAAGGGCAGAATATCTACACAGTTTATTTGGAATTCTTCTGCGTGGGAGATTTGCCTGTTCTCCCTCATTTATTGATTCATCCATTTATATCAGCATGGACTCACAGGTATTTTACACTTTGGGACATGATCTCAAACTACTTAATTTTGTTGCCAAGCAACTCTTCGTTGCTGTGGCTTTTTTTTTTTTTTGAGATGGAGTCTCGCTCTGCCGCCCAGGTTGGAGTGCAGTGGCACAGTCTCAGCTCACTGCAAGCTCCGCCTCCCGGGTTCACGCCATTCTCCTGCCTCAGCCTCCCGAGTAGCTGGGACTACAGGCGCCCGCCACCAAGCCCGGCTAATTGTTTTATATTTTTAGTAGAGTTGGGGTTTCACTGTGTTAGCCAGGATGGTCTCGATCTCCTGACCTCGTGATCCGCCTGCCTTGGCCTCCCAAAGTGCTGGGATTACAGGCGTGAGCCACCGCGCCCGGCCGTTGCTGTGGCTTCTCTGTACCACTTTTCAGACTACAAGGGGCATGGGTGGAGTGTAAAAGGTCTAATACCAAGTTGCCAACCTTGTTTTCCTTTCTGGAAGGAGAGTTGGGAAAACTCTCCCAACTCATGGGCAAGAGGAAGCAGGTTAAAGAGCCCAGTTTGGGCCAGGCGTGGAGACTCACGCCTATAATCCCAGCACTTTGGGAGGCCAAGGTGGGAGGATCACTTGAGCCCAGGAGTTCAAGCCCAGCCTGGGCAAGGTGGTGAGATGCTGTTTCTTGAATAAGTAAATAAATAATAAATAGCAGGCTGGGCGTGGTGGCTCATGCCTGTAATCCCAGCACTTTGGGAGGCTGAGATGGGAGGATCACGAGATCAGGAGATAGAGACCATCCTGGTTAACATGGTGAAAATACAAAAATACTAAAAATACAAAAAAATTAGCCAGGCATGGTGGTGGGCACCTATAGTCCCAGCTACTCCCCAGGCTGAGGTGGGAGAATGGCGTGAACCCAGGAGGCGGAGGTTGCAGTGAGCCGAGATCGTGCCACTGCACTCCAGCCAGGGCGACAGAGTGAGACTGTCTCCAAAAAAAAAAAAAAAAAAAATAGCCCTGTGTGACTGCCAGCCCCTCCTGTCTTAGGCTCAGCCTGCACTAAGCAGCTAGGAGACAGAGGCCTTCCATGGGCATGGGCTTGGCACTCCTCTGCGGGGAAAGCGTTAATCTCCTTTTCCCAAAGAGACTGATCCCATGGATTCCAGTTTTTTGTTGTTGTTTTTAGAGACATGGTCTCACTCTTTCACCAAACTGGAGTGCAGTGTAGTGGTGTGATCATGGCTCACTGCAGTCTCGATCTCCTAGGTTCAAGCAATCCTCCTATCTCAGCCTCCCAAGTAATGGACTACTGGTGGGTGCCACCACGCCCAGCTAATTAACAAAATTTTTCTATAGAGATGGGTCTTGCTGTGTTGTCCAGACTGGTCTTGAACTCCCAGGCTCAAGTGATCCTTCCCACCTCAGCTTCCCAAAGTGCTAGGATTACAGGTGTGAGCCACAGCGCCCCACTGGATCCCAGTCTTAAGGCTGAAGTGAGTAAGTGCTTTGAGAACTCCATGTTCACTTACCTGCTGATTACAGCAGGGCCCTGTTCTAGAAGGCTTCTGTGCCACAAGGTCAGGGCAAGAGGGGGCTAATTCCCCTGCACCCTGGTCCCTTCACATTCCAATTGGGTCTTTCTTTTTTTTTTTTTTTTGGGGGGAGTTTCACTCTGTCACCCAGGCTGGAGTGCAGTGGTGCGATCTCGGCTCACTGCAAGCTCCGCCTCCCAGGTTCACGCCATTCTCCTGCCTCAGCCTCCCAAGTAGCTGGGACTACAGGTGCCCGCCACCTCGCCCGGCTAATTTTTTGTATTTTAGTAGAGACAGGGTTTCACCGTGTTAGCCAGGATGGTCTCGATCTCCTGACCTCGTGATCCGCCCACCTCGGCCTCCCAAAGTGCTGGGATTACAGGCGTGAGCCACCGCGCCCGGCCCCATTGGGTCTTTCTACCTGAACCTACCATGCACTTCTTTCTCTCCCACCTTCCACTCCCTGCTAACTCCCCATCTACAATGGGATCTTCCTGCACCTAAACCCCCACAGCTGGGAGTGGCGGCATGCAACTGTAGTCCCAGCCACTTGGGAGGCTGAGGTGCGAGAATCGCTGGAGCCTAGAAGGTTGAGACCAGCCTGGACAACATAGGGAGATCTCATCTCTAAAAAAATAAAAGCCCCCCTGTGCCTTGGGCCTGTTCCCCATTCTCGATACCCATGAGCCCCTGTCTCCCTGCTCAGTCCTGATCAATCCCACGCTCACCTCCTGGCTTCTCATGTGCTTCACCACCCCCCACAGGCTCTGAGCTCCCAGAAGGCAGGCTGGGCATCTGATCACCTGGCCCTTTTCCCTCCAGGTTGAAGTCAAGGCCTCCTTTCTCTGCCCTCAGGAAGCTAACGCTACAGACAAGGGGACTGAATACAGTGGTATCTCGGGACTGAGCTGTTAGGGTACCTAGCTCCTTCAGGCCTGTGTGGCAAGAAGGCAGGGGAGAGGCTAGGCTATGACTGTTGTGTGCCTCAGGGAGGAAGCGGACGCCCACCTGCCTTCATCCCTCTTGGTCCCACCCAGCCTTGCCAGATTCTCAACCCTGGGAACCCAGCTGTGGGTGCCCAGCCAGGTCGTTGGCGGGGCAATTAACACACCGAATGGGTGCCAACAGGGTTAATCTCGGCTGCATTTATAGAGGTGCCTTTCTCTGAGAACCTCGAAGCTTTGCTTTGTATGATCTCATTCCTCTTCTGGAATCCCCCACCCTGGAATGCCACCAATAGGCTGGGTCCAGGCAGAGAATGGGTGAACAGGGGGGTAAGGGCAGTGCCAGAAAAAGCCCAGGCTGCTGCCACCCACTTGGGCAGGCAGGTGGATGGACAAGTGTTTGCTCTGGCAGAGAATAGGGACCTTCATTCAATGCGCTACACATAAAAGGCCCGCGTGCCATAAGCCAAGTGCTCGGACTGTGCCAGGGCCTGCTCTGGAGCCCACATCCAGCATGGCAGACCCACATCAACAGCACGGATAGGTGTTTTACAGCATGCCCCTGATTCCTTCAGGAGTGCAAACTGGGCAGCGGCTGGAACTATAGGAGTCGGGCAACGAGTTGCCGCAGAGACCTCAGAGCAGGTGACCTTAGGGGTAGATCCTCGGGAAGGGGTTGAGGGAATTCTGAGCTAAGGGAATGGCCTGACAGGGAACAGTTGTGGGGAGCCGTGTGTGATGAGGATGCCTATCCTACGTGAGTGGCATGGGGTCAAACCAAGGAATTGGGGGCTTAGTTGAAAAGGGCAGGCCGGGTGCAGTGGCTCACACCTATAATCCCAGCAATTCAGGAGGCCAACTTTGGAGGACTGCTTGAGGCCAGGATTTGGAGCCCTATTTAAAAAAATAAAAGGAAAGAATAGGTATTGGAAGTCAGCAGAAGTTTTAAAGCAAGGGAATTAACCATTTTAGATCATTCCGGCAGCGGGGCAGAAGGGATATGGTCAGAGGAAGAAACACCGGGTGAGAGGCTGAGTTGATTCAGGTTTAAGGCATTGCACTGAGGGGCTGAACTTGAGGCGACGCCTGAAAACATGAGGCTGGGAGCTAGAACTTGCTTGTGGGAAGGGCCTAGGGAGAGGAAGAAATAAAAGACCACTGGGCAAGGCGCTGCTGCAGGGCCAGGAGGCAGGACAGGCATCAGGAGGAGCCCCAGACGCAGAGGGGACAGACCAGCCCTGCCTGCAGGCTGCTGTGCACTGAGTGAGCTCAGGATTTGCAGAAGTTTTGAGGCAGTGCCCTCCCCTTCCCCAGCTTGTGTGGTTTCATGGCTTCATTCCTCCCCCTAGAGGCTCCTGGAAGCACAGCTGCTTTTTCTTAAGAGAGAACAGGTCTGTGGCTTGAACATCTCAGGTCCATTCCCAGAGTTTCCAGCTCAACCCCTTGGCTCTCCTCAGTCCAGCCATGTAGCCCCCTTAGCAGCTGGGTTAAAAAAATAAATCAAGAACGATTGAAGGGGCTGGGAACTGTGGCTCACGCCTGTAATACCAACACTTTGGGAGGCCGAGGCGGGCAGATCGCCTGAGGTCAGGAGTTTCAGACCAGCCTGGCCAACATGGCAAAACCTACTACTAAAAATACAAAAATCAGCTGGGCGTGGTGGCGTGTGCCTATAATCCCAGCTACTCAGAAGGCAAAGGCAGGAGAATTGCTTGAACCCCAGGAAACGGAGGTTGCAGTGAGCTGAGATCACACCACTGCACTCCAGCCTGGGCGACAGTGAGAGAGAGAGAGAAAAAAGGATGATTGAAGGCAGTTTCTAGAGACCAGTCTGTCCTGCTTAGAGAATGGGGGAGGCTGCCCAGTGGCTGCAGCAGCTGAAGCCAAAAAGTGCACCATCTTTTTTTTTTTAAAGAGATGGAGAGG
>NW_016806409.1:248140-250716 GCF_001698545.2 Rhinopithecus bieti
AAANAAAAAAAAATAGCTGGGCATGGTGGTGGGTGCCTGTAATCCCAGTTACTCAGGAGGCTGAGGCAAGAGAATCGTTTGAACCCAGGAGGCAGAGGCTGCAGTGAGCCAAGATTGCACCACTGCACTCTAGCCTGGGCAACAGAGTGAGACTGTCTCAAAAAAAAAAAAAAAAAGATGTAGGTCTCAGGATGTTGCCCAGGATAGTCTCAAACTCCTAGGCTCAAGCGATCCTCCTGTCTCGGCCTCCCAAAGTGCTAGGCTTACAGGCATGAGCCACCATTCTTGGCCCAAAGCACAACATCTATGTGGGGTTCTGGCTCTGCCTCTCACAAACTGTGACCCTGAGCCAGTCGATTACTTTGCAGATGCTGGGAAGAGCTGCTCACCTACTCAGTAACTCTGTCTTGACCTCCCCTTATGTCCTGTACTGAGATCAGTCCTATCTCCTCCATGTGGGCCAGTGGTGACTTCTGCCCCCGAGCCAACATCAGAGAGGCTGGAGGCACCTTGTCTTCCTCCCAGCCTTGCCCATCTCCATGACCTTTTCGCGCACCCCGGACCTTGCCAACCCAAGATGCTCTAGCTAGAGATGAAGGTGGATGCAGATGCTGGGGTTCAGGGGTGGCCTCAGCTGAGGGCCTGCTGACCAACCAAAGGGTATCAGTAGGGGCAGGGGCTGGCCCTCACCCTGGGCTGGGGGTTGGGCCAGCAGCTTCTCAGCACCAGGATCATGACTCTGAGCAAACTGTGTTTACCAGAGCAGAGAAGGATCTATTTATAGCCTCAGCTGCTGCTTTCTCTGGCTCACGGTGGAGGGGGCAGGGTGGCTTCTCAGAGCAAGGGAGGTAGTCGGGTCGAGGGAACCTGGCTCTGCCCAGGTGCCACTGCTCCAAACCCTGGGCCCCATCCATGGCAAGGGAGACCTTCCCTTTCACCTCTTCCACGCTGCGCTCTCTCCGCCTACAGCGGGAGTGGCTGGAATGGGAGGACCGGCGGCGGGCAGCTGCCCAGCAATGCCGGAGCCGCAGGTGCCCGTCAAGTCCCCGGGCCCGACTCACTAGGCCTCACCGTTCCTGCCGAGACCCAGCTGTCCACCATGCCCTGTTCTCCGGCGACCTGCAGCAGGTCCAAGCCCTGTTCCAAGATGAAGAGGCCGCCAACATGATTGTGGAGACTGTGAGCAACCAGCTGGCCTGGTCAGCTGAACAGGGTAGGGAGCACCAGAAGAGGGCAGAAGAGGAGGGAGAAAGAAGGGGAGTGGGTGGGGAGGGGGGAGAGTCTAGGCTCCCCCTTCTCTGCAGACCACAGACTATAGCAGCCCTTTCCACCACCCATCCTAGCTCCCTCCTAAACAGAGATGAGGCAGAGTTAGCAGTCTGTATGTCTTTTAAGAATTAAAAGTTGGCCGGGCGCAGTGGCTCACGCCTGTAATCCCAGCACTTTGGGAGAACAAGGCGGGTGAATCACGAGGTCAGGAGTTCGAGACCAGCCTGGACAACATGGTGAAACCTTGTCTCTACTAAAAATATAAAACATTAGCATGGTGGCGCACACCTGTAATCCCAGCTACTTAGGAGGCTGAGGCAGGAGAATCGCTTGAACTCGGGAGGCGGAGGTTGCAGTGATCCAAGATTGTCCCACTGCACTCCAGCCCAAGCGACAGCATGAGATTCTGTCTCAAAAAAAAAAAAAAAGGTAAAAGTTATATTCTTGGCTTGAGCATGGTGGCTCATGGCTGTAATCCCAGCACTTTGAGAGGCCAAGGCGGGACTACTGCTTTAGACCAGCTTGAGCAACACAGAAGACCCCATCTCCACAGGGGAAGAAAAATACATGTGTATATATATGTGCATAAATTCTACTGTAGAGGCATCTGCCATGAATTTTATAACTAGCCCCCAAATCGATTGGGTAGATTTTTTAAAAACCATTTTAAATAGCAGTATGATGAACATCTCTATGTACTTGCCAGATGATATCCTTAGAATATATTCTGGCTAGGCTGGGCACAGTGGCTCACGCCTGTAATCCCAGCACTTTGGGAGGCCAAGGCGGACGGATCACGAGGTCAGGAGATTGAGACCATCCTAACATGGTGAAACCCCGACTCTCCTAAAAATACAAAAATTAGCTGGGCGTGGTGGTGCGAGGTTGTAGTCCCGGCTACTTGGGAAGCTGAGGCAGGAGAATCGTTTGAACCTGGGAGGTGGAGGTTGCAGTGAACCGAGATCACACCATTGCACTCCAGCCTGGCAACAGAGTAAGACTCTGTCTCAAAAACAAAAACAAAACAAAACAAAAGGGCCGGGCGTGGTGGCTCACACCTGTAATCCCAGCACTTTGGGAGGCCGAGACGGGCGGATCACGAGGTCAGGAGATCGAGACCATCCTGGTGAACACGGTGAAACCCCGTCTCTACTAAAAAATACAAAAAAACTAGCCAGGGGAGGTGGCGGGCACCTGTAATCCCAGCCACTCGGGAGGCTGAGGCAGGAGAATGGCGTGAACCCGGGAGGCGGAGCTTGCAGTGAGCTGAGATCCGGCCACTGCACTCCAGCCTGGGCGACAGAGCG
>NW_016806409.1:252317-256728 GCF_001698545.2 Rhinopithecus bieti
GAATGTCAGGCTGGGGGACGATCAGGTCTTTCCCTTCCCACGAGGTCATATTTCAGACTATCACATGGGGAGAAACCTTGGACAATACCTAGCTTTCCTAGGCAGAGGTCCCTGCGACCTTTGGCAGTGTACGTGTCCCTGGGTACTTGAAATTAAGAGAATGGTGATGACTTTTCACAAGCATACTGCCTTCAGGCACTTGTTTAACAAAGCACACCCTGTACAGCCCAAAATCTGTTAAACCTTGAGTCACCACAGCACATGTCTCTTGCAAGGACAAGGTTGGGGGTAGGGTCACAGATTAACAGCATCTCAAATACAGAACAAAATGGAGTCTCTTATGTCTACTTCTCTCTACATAGACACAGTAACAGGCTGATCTTTCTTTTCCCCACAATTTCCATCCAACCCTCCTTGCCCCAGGAGTATCCCAGAACTCAGTTCTGCTCTTTGGCCACTCCCAAACTCAGCTCCACTCCCCTTTTTTGTTCACCCAAGACCAAGGTGAACATTTTTTTTTTTTTTTTTTTTTTTTTTTTTTTTGAGACGGAGTCTCGCTCTGCCCAGGCTGGAGTGCAGTGGCCGGATCTCAGCTCACTGCAAGCTCTGCCTCCTGGGTTTACGCCATTCTCCTGCCTCAGCCTCCCGAGTACCTGGGACTACAGGCACCCACCACGTCGCCCAGCTAGTTTTTTATATTTTTTAGTAGAGACGGGGTTTCACCGTGTTAGCCAGGATGGTCTCGATCTCCTGACCTCGTGATCCGCCCGTCTCGGCCTCCCAAAGTGCTGGGATTACAGGGTTGAGCCACCGTGCCCGGCCGAACATTTTTTCTTTGAAAAAAAAATTTTTTTTTTTGAGATGGAGTCTCGCCCTGTTGCCCAGGCTGGAGTACAATGGTACGATCTTGGCTCACTGCAACCTCTGTCTCCCGGGTTCAAGCAATTCTCCTGCCTCAGCCTCCCAAGTAGCTGGGATTACAGGCACTCACCACTATGCCCAGCTAATTTTTTGTATCTTTAGTAGAGATGGGGTTTCACCATGTTAGCCAGGCTGGTCTAGAACTCCTGACCTTGTGATCCACCCACCTCGGCTTCCCAAAGTGCTGGGATTACAGGCATGAGCCACTGCACCCAGCCCTAAATATTTTTTTTCCTTTTTAAATTTAAAAAAAAAATAGCCAGGCACGGTGGCTCACACCTATAATCCCAGCACTTTGGGAGGCCAAGGCGGGCAGATCACAAGGTCAGAAGTTCGAGACCAGCCTGACCAACATGGTGAAACCTCATCTCTACTAAAAACATAAAAATTAGCCAGGCATGGTGGTGCACAACTGTAATCCCAGCTACTCAGGAGGTTGAGGCAGGAGAATCGCTTAAACCCGGGAGGCGGAGCTTGCAGTGAGCCAAGATTGCACCACTACATTCCAGCCTGGGTGACAGAGCAAGACCCTGTCTCAAAAAAATTAAAATTAAAATTAAAAAATAGAGACAAGGTCTCACTACGTTGCCCAGACTGGTCTCAAACTCCTGAGGTCAAGTGACCATCCCACCTCGGCCTCCCGAAGTGCTAGGATTACAGGTGTGAGCCACCACACCAGGCCCCAAGGTGAACAAAAAAAGCCATTGACACTAATAGCCATTCAAAGACGCTAAGGTTTCCTTTTTTTCCTTTTTTTTGAGACGGAGTCTCGCTCTGTCACCCAGGCTGGAGTGCAGTGGCCAGATCTCAGCTCACTGCAAGCTCCGCCTCCCGGGTTCACGCCATTCTCCTGCCTCAACCTCCTGAGTAGCTGGGATTACAGGTGCGCACCACCATGCCTGGCTAATTTTTATATTTTTAGTAGAGATGAGGTTTCACCATGTTGGGACTCCCGAGTAGCTGGGACTACAGGCGCCGCCACCTCGCGCGGCTAGTTTTTTGTATTTTTAGTAGAGACGGGGTTTCACCGTGTTAGCCAGCATGGTCTCGATCTCCTGACCTTGTGATCCGCCCGTCTCGGCCTCCCAAAGTGCTGGGATTACAGGCTTGAGCCACCGCACCCGGCCGACGCTGAGGTTTCCTTAATGGGAGTCACTCTACTTAGTTGGCCCCTGTGGTTTTATACAGCAATTAATTTTTTATGACACATACTATGTGTTATTACAGATTGATAAGCTGTTCTAAAAGGCTGTTCCAATTTATTCTTCCAATTCAGGACTTGAATAAGCCCCTTTCCACAGGTACAGCCTGGCACAGTGTTTGTCCTCAGCAGACCATGCAGAGGGAAGGCCAGGGTCAGCTGTTGGCTGGAACCAGCATCCCCACTCTCTGCCCTGCCCTGTCTTATGCACCACGCCCCAAAACTATTTGCTCTTCCCAGGGTTCTGGGTGCTGACCCCCAAGACCAAGCAGACGGCACCCCTCGCCATCGCCACAGCCCGAGGCTACACAGACTGTGCTCACCACCTGATCCGGCAGGGAGCTGAGCTGGATGCCCGCGTCGGGGGTCGCACTGCCTTGCACGAGGCCTGTGCCCGGGCCCAGCTCGACTGTGTGCGGCTGCTGCTGACCTTCGGAGCCAAGGCTAATGTGCTGACCGAGGAGGGCATGACTCCCTTGCATCTCTGCACGATTCCCGAGTCCTTGCAGTAGGTGCCTGGGGACTGAGACCATTTGGGGAGGAATGTGTGTGTGTGTCTCCAGCTCACAGGCCAGAAGAGGGAAGCTGACAACTACATGCAGCTTTGTGGTTCATAAAGCATCTCACATACACATCTTCACAATAACCTGGAGACAGGCCTCATTCTACAGATGAGAAAAATGAAGCTCAGAAAGGTTTAGTAACTTGTCCAAGGTCACATCTGCTAAGCCCAGGAGGCAGAAGCCCTGTTGCTTTTTGGGAAAACTGTTCCAACTGCGGTCTCCAATTCCCTGTGAATCCTTTGTAGCCAAACCTAGCTGGTTTTTTTTCGTTTGTTTTTTGTGTTTTTGAGACGAAGTCTTGCTCTGTCGCCCAGGCTGTAGTGCAGTGGCGTGATCTCGGCTCACTGCAACCTCTGCCTGCTGGGTTCAAATGATTCTCCTGCCTCAGCCTCCCGAGTAGCTGGAATTACAGATGTGTGCTACCACGCCCAGCTAGGTTTTCTATTTCTAGTGGAGATGGGGTTTTGCCATGTTGGCCAGGCTGGTCTTGAACTCCTGACCTCAAGTGATCCACCCGCCTTGGCCTCCCAAAGTGCTGGGATTACAGGCATGGGCCACCATGCCCAGTCTAAATTCCTAGTTGTTTTGAGGTATTAAGAAATATCTGGCCAGGTGTGGTGGCTCACACCTGTAACTCCAGCTACTAGGCGGTTGAGACACAAGCATCGCTTGAACCCGGGAGGCGGAGGTTGCAGTGAGCCGAGATTCTGCCACTGCACTCCAGTGACACTCTGTCTAAAAAAAAAAAAAAAAATTGGGCGCAGTGGCTCACGCCTGTAATCCCAGCACTTTGGGAGGCTAAGGCGGGCAGATCATGAGGTCAGGAGTTCAGGACCAGCCTGGCCAACATAGTGAAACCCTGTGTCTATTAGAAATACAAAAAATTAGCTGGGGCGGGCGTGGTGGCCGGCACCTGTAATCCTAGCTACTCAGGAGGCTGAGGCAGGAGAATTACTTGAACCCAGGAGGCGGAGATTGCAGTGAGCCGAGATTGTGCCATTGCACTCCAGCCCCTGTGACAGTGTGAGACTCTGTCAAAAAAAGGAAAAAAAAAAGAAAGACCTACAGGCCAGGTGCAGTGGCTCACACCTGTAATAATTACACTTTTGGAGGCAGAGGCAGGAGGATTGCTTGAGTCCAGGAGTTTGAGAACAGCCTGGGCAACATAAGTGAGATTTTGTCTCTACTAAAAATAAAAAATAAAAGCTAGGCGGGCATGGTGGCATGAGCCTCTAGTCCCAGCTACTTGGGAGGCTGAGGCAGGATGATCTCTTGAGCCCAGAAGTTCAAGACCAGACTGGGCAACATAGTGACACCCTGTCTCTGTAAAAGATAGAATTAGCCGGGCATGGTGGCGTGCATCTGTAGTCTCAGCTACTCGGGAAAAGCACTTGAGCCCAAGAGGTCTAGGCTTCAGTAAGCTATGATCATGCTGCCACTGTACTCCAGCCTGGACAACAGGGCAGGACCCTGTCTTAAAAAAAAAAAAAGTGGGAGGAGAGGTATGGGGGTACCTCACACCAACGTTAGGAAACACAGGGCTAGATTTTTTGTTTTTGGAGACAGGGTCTCACTCTGTTGTCCAGGCTGGAGTGCAGTGGCACAATCATGACTCACTCGTAGCCTCAATTCCTGGGCTCAAATGATCTTCCTGCCCCAGCTTCCAGGGAAGCTGGGATTACAGGACAGTGCTACCATACCTGGCTTTTTTTTTTTTTTTTTTTTT
>NW_016806409.1:257435-278391 GCF_001698545.2 Rhinopithecus bieti
ATTATTCCTAACAGTTTGAGAAGGTTAGGTCTTTTAAAAGTACATGATAATCTAAGAGTGGCAGTGCCTCGGTAAAAAATAAAAAAGGTGGTGGCTCACGCCTGTAATCCCAGCACTTTGGGAGGCCGAGGCGGGGGGGTCACGAGGGAAGGAGATCAAAAACATCCTGGCTAACACAGTGAAACCCCGTCTCTACTAAAAATACAAAAAAATTAGCCAGGTGTGGTGGCGGGTGCCTGTAGTCCCAGCTACTTGGGAGGCTGAGGCAGGAGAATGGCGTGAACCCGGCAGGCGGAGCTTGTAGTGAGCTGAGATCACGCCACTGCACTCCAGCCTGGGTGACAGAGCGAGACTCCATCTCAAAAAAAAAAAAAAAAAAAAAATACAATCAGGTCAACAGACAGGGTGGCAGGTAAGGATCCAAGGGCTCCTGGAAGACTCTCCACTGCCCACAAGCTGGGGACCTCTCTCCGCTACATCTAGATGAGGTCCAAGAAGTGGTCCACATTTGCCAGCCCTTTCTTGGGTTCTTACAGGCATTTGGTGTGCCTTCCAACAGACTTCATCTTTCTAAGTAACGTGAGAATGCCCACTTACTGGAACCCTACTGGGCGAGCTTTGGAGTGTTACTTAAATTTAGTATTTGAAGGCCGGGTGTGGTGACTAACACCTGTAATTCTAGCACTTTGGGAGGCCGAGGCAGGGGGATCACGAGGTCAGGAGATCAAGACCATCCTGGCCAACATGGTGAAACCCTGTTTCTACTAAAAACACAAAAATTAGCCAGGCATGGTAGTGCATGCCTGTAGTCCCAGCTACTTGGGAGGCCGAGGCAGAAGAATTGCTTGAACCCGGGAGGTGGAGACTGCAGTGAGCCAAGATGGTGCCACTGTACTCCAGCCTGGGCGACAGAGCAAGACTTGGCTCATGCTTGTAATCCCAGCACTTTGGGAGGCCAAGGCAGGTGGATCATGAGGTCAGGAGATCGCGACCATCCTGGCTAACACGCGGTGAAACCCCATCTCTACTAAAAAAAAAAATGAAAAAATTAGCTGGGTGTGGTGGTGGGTGCCTGTAGTCCCAGCTACCCAGGAGGCTGAGGCAGGAG
Organism: Rhinopithecus bieti; assembly: GCF_001698545.2. Classification (NCBI taxonomy): domain Eukaryota; kingdom Metazoa; phylum Chordata; class Mammalia; order Primates; family Cercopithecidae; genus Rhinopithecus; species Rhinopithecus bieti. Next base: position 258,544 of record NW_016806409.1, read on the forward strand.
AATGGTATGAACCCGGGAGGCAGAGCTTGCAGTGAGCCGAGATCACACCACTGCACTCCAGCCTGGGCGACAGAGCGAGACTCCGCCTCAAAAAAAAAATTTAGTATTTGGAAACAAAAATTAGCCTATGATTAGAATTTACCAAGGAGATAATTCAGTAGCTTATGGAAGACTGGCTGCTACTCACATCTTGGCTACAGAGCAAGACACCTATGTGGAATATGTGAGCAAGAATTTTGGCCATTTTGGGAAAGGGTATTTGGTTATCAGGGTTTCACTGAGGATGGTGGATCTGCTCCTGAGTTTCCAGAAGCTGCCGTTCTGGCTTTTTAGTTGTAAGTTACTGTTAGTTTGGTTTCATCATTATTAATTTAGTTTGTTGCATGTTTGGTTTACCCTGCAGTAGGTAAGGATGCATGTTTGCTGCCACAGTGTTCTGGTCTATAATTTTCCCTGGACCTGGGAAACATGTGCTCTCTAAAACCTGTTTTTGTTGCTGTTTTTCCTTTGGTTTTGTTTTCTCTAGGAGAAAGTGGAGGAGGGTGGCCCCAAGTGCCTGCCTTTGCTTGAATGATTGTGGCCTGGTTTAGAAGAGTGGTCTTTTAAGTGTGAGGGCAGAAATAAAATATTATAACTTGTATTTTTGTTTTGGTGCATACTTTTAAATTTTCTGTGTTTCATAACGTACACAGAAGTGGGTTTTCCAAATTTTGTGCTATCAAAATGTTAGGAAATAAGGCCTGGTGTGGTGGCTCACACCTGTAATCCCAGCACTTTGGGAGGCCAAGGCAGGAGGATTGCTTGAGCCCAGGAGTTTGAGACCAGCTGGGGCAAATGGTAAGACCCTGTCTCTACAAAAAATAATATAAAATCTATTAGCCAGGTGTGATGATGGTGCCCACCTGTGGTCCCAGCTACTTGGGAGGCAGAGGCAGGAGGACTGCTTGAGCTTGGGAGGTCCAGGCTACATGAGCTCTAATTGCACCACTGCACTTCAGCCTGGGCGACAGAGAGGGACCCTGTCTCCAAAAAAAAAAAAAAAAAAAAAAAAAAAAAAAAAAAGTTAGGAGACAACTGAGACAGAGTAGACTCTGGGAGGGACTGTCTGAGGCAGTGAGTACTATTTCTGGTGCAGCCACTAACTTGCTGTGTCCTTGGCTGCACAAATCACTTCTGGGCTTAAGTTTTTCATATGAAAACTGAAGATGCTTCTGGTAGCTCTCAGCACCTTCCAATTCTGTTGTCTGTAGCGGGGCTTGTGTGACTCTCATGGAGGACACCAGGTAGGACCTCAAGGTGAGAGGGGTGGAAAGAGAAGGGAGGGTGACAGCAAGCTGAAGGGGTCCCAGGCCTTCAGGATTTTCCCCGGGACCTTGCTCTCTTGTCCCCAGGTGCGCCAAGTTGCTGCTGGAAGCGGGAGCAACGGTGAACCTGGCGGCAGGCGAGAGCCAGGAGACGCCCCTGCATGTGGCGGCGGCGCGCGGCCTGGAGCAGCATGTGGCTCTGTACCTGGAGCATGGCGCCGACGTGGGCCTGCGCACCAGCCAGGGCGAGACGGCACTGAACGCGGCGTGCGCTGGGGCCGAGGGCCCAGGCAGCTGCAGGCGGCACCAGGTTGCGGCGCGCCGGCTCCTGGAAGCTGGAGCTGATGCCCGGGCGGCCGGGCGCAAGCGCCACACGCCGCTGCACAACGCCTGTGCCAACGGCTGCGGGGGCCTGGCCGAGCTGCTGCTGCGCCACGGGGCCCGGGCTGAGGTCCCCAATGGGGCGGGCCACACACCAATGGACTGTGCGCTGCAGGCCGTCCAGGACGCCCCCAACTGGGAGCCCGAGGTCCTCTTCGCCGCACTGCTGGACTACGGGGCCCAGCCTGTGCGCCCTGAGGTGCGCTGGGAGACCCTGAGATAGGAGGCTCCTGTGTGGGGGAGCCCACGGCTGGAGCTACTCAGCCTCTGGGGAAGAGAGAGGGTCTAAGAGACTGAAAGCCCACCCTCAGTGGCCAGGGGGCTGTCCCCAGCTTGGGAGGGGGAGAGAGGATTCTGTGAGAGAGTCCAAAGGAGGGAAGAGCCCCAGAGGAAAACTGGGGCCAAAATGTTTGAGCACTTGAGGGTGGAGTAGACAGAGGCACAGAAAAGGGAAGAGAGACTCAGACCTTAGCCCCCCAGATTAGGCTAGGATTGGCCATGTGGGTTGAGACTTGGGTCTGCCCTCGGCTGCGGGAGGCATGTGCCCAATACGCTCTTTTGACCCCTAGATGCTGAAACACTGTGCCAACTTCCCTCGGGCCCTGGAAGTCCTGCTTAATGCCTATCCTTGTGTCCCATCCTGTGAGACCTGGGTGGAGGCGGTGCTCCCAGAACTGTGGAAGGTATGTCTGCCTCAGGGCCGAGATGGGGAGGAGGGATGAGCCACAGGTCTATTCCTTCAGGATCAGCGTCATGGAGGGAGCAGCAGGAGGGTCCCTGGGTAGAGAGGATGGGCTGAGTGGTACCTCCCCCTGGTACCCCAGGCTGACCCCCTAACTCCACACACCTCTCCTGCCTCCCTCACTTGCATCAGCACAGACATTTATCTGGCATCTCTAACTTGGTGGGCACTGTGCTAGCCTCTCTGGGGTGGGAGTGGGTGCAGACATAGTGAAGACCCTTCCCTGAAGTGGAGCCCCAGCCCCCATTATCACTGCAGGGCCTCTATGGTTCTGAATCTGAGTCCTTTGAGACACACGAAACACCCAGGTGGGTGCATGCTGCAAAATCCCAGGACCCTCACCACTGGGTTGCCCCCAGATGGTAGGGCAAGGGTCATCTGACCCTCTTTTACTCCTGGTCTAGGAGTACGAAGCCTTCTACAGCTCGGCCCTGTGCATGGTGAACCAGCCAAGGCGGCTGCAGCACTTGGCCCGACTAGCTGTGCGCGCTCGGTTGGGAAGCCGCTGCCGGCAGGGTGCTACCCGGCTGCCACTGCCCCCGCTCCTCAGGGACTACCTGCTGTTGCGTGTGGAGGGGCGCATCCAGTGAGCCCCATGTCAGGCTGTCCCATGGTGTGTTCTGCCCTTCCCACCTGTCCCCGCCTCCAACCCGGGAGGACCAGTTCCTGGCCCTCTTTTCTTTCTTTCTTTCTTTTTTTTTTTTTGAGGCGGAGTCTTGCTCTGTCACCCAGACTGGAGTGCAGTGGCCGGATCTCAGCTCACTGCAAGCTCTGCCTCCCGGGTTTACACCATTTTCCTGCCTCAGCCTCCCGAGTAGCTGGGACTACAGGTGCCCGCCACCTCGCCCGGCTAGTTTTTTGTATTTTAGTAGAGACGGGGTTTCACTGTGTTAGCCAGGATGGTCTCGATCTCCTGACCTCGTGATCCGCCCGTCTTGGCCTCCCAAAGTGCTGGGATTACAGGCTTGAGCCACCGCGCCCGGCCATTCTTTCTTTCTTTTTTTTTTTTGAGACCTAGTCTCACTCTGCTGCCCAGGCTGGAGTGCAGTGGGGCTATCTCGGCTCACTGCAACCTCCGCCACCTAGGTTCAAGCGATTCTTGTGCCCCAGCCTTCCGAGTAGCTGGGGCTACAGGCGTGAGTCACCACACCTGGCTTTTTTTTGAGACAAAGTCTCGATGTTGTCCAGGCTGGAGTGCAGTGACTCGATCTTCGCTCACTGTAAGCTCCGCCCCCCGGGTTCACGCCATTCTCCTGCCTCAGCCTCCCGAGTAGCTGGGACTACAGGCGATCACCACCACGCCTGGCTAATTATTTTGTATTTTTAGTAGAGATGGGGTTTCACAGTGTTCACCAGGATGGTCTCGATCTGACCTCGAGATCCGCCCACTTTGGCCTCCCAAAGTGCTGGGATTACAGTCGTGAGCCACTGTGCCTGGCCTAATTTTTGTATTTTCAGTAGAGACAGGGTCTCACCATGTTGGCCAGGCTGTTCTCACACTGACCTCAGGTGATCCACCTGCCCTGGCCTCCCAAAGTGTTGGGATAACAGGCATGAGCCACTGCGGTCAGCTGCCTGCCCCTCTTTTCTGTACTCCATGTGCTGTTCTGGTCCACCTCATCCCTCCATGGGCTTCTTGAGACACCTGCTGACCTCTAACCGGACCTGAGCTTTCAGACCCTCTCTCCAGCAGGAAGGGCTGCAGACTCTGGCCTGTTCCCAGACTCGGCCTTTACCTCCCTCCTCCTCCTGTGTTGACCAGCCTGGCCAACATAGTGAAACCCTGTCTCTACTAAAAACACAAAAATTAGCTGGGCATGGTGGTGGACGCCTGTAATTCCAGCTACTCAGGAGGCTGATGCAGGAGAATCACTTGAACCTGGGAGGCGGAGTTTGCAGTGAGCCAACATCGCATCACTGTACTCCAGCCTGGGCAACAGAGTGGGACTTGGTCTTAAAAAAAAAAAAAAAAAATTAGCCAGGCGTGGTGGCGCATGCCTGTAGTCCCAGCTACTTAGGAGGCTGAGGCAGGAGAATTGCTTGAACCCGGGAGGTGGAGGTTGCAGTGAGCCACGACCACGCTATTGCATTCCAGCCTGGGCAACAAGAGCGAAACTCCGTCTCAAAAAACAAAACAAAACAAAAACAACTCAGTAAAAGAGAGCCTCTAGCCTCTGCCAAATTATTTGGCCTTCTTTTTTTCTTTTTTTTTTTGAGACGGAGTCTTGCTCTGTCGCCCGGGCTGGAGTGCAGTGGCCGGATCTCAGCTCACTGCAAGCTCCGCCTTCCGGGTTTATGTCATTCTCCTGCCTCAGCCTCCGGAATAGCTGGGACTACAGGCGCCCGCCACCTCGCCCGGCTAGTTTTTTGTATTTTAGTAGAGATGGGGTTTCACCATGTCAGCCAGGATGGTCTCGATCTCCTGACCTCGTGATCCGCCCGTCTCGGCCTCCCAAAGTGCTGGGATTACAGGCTTGAGCCACCGCGCCCGGCCTTATCTGGCCTTCTGACTTCCCTTCTTCCTTCCAAGGTTCATCTCCAGCCTTAGTAAGCAAGTCACCAGTTGCTGGATGTGACCTGCTCCTCTTTGTTTTCAGGTTTTGCATGCGTTATTCCCACCGCTTGAAATACTCTTCCATATTTTTTGGTCTGGTCAAGGCTGATTTGGCCCTCAGGACTCAGTTCCAATAGCACTGTCTCTGCAGAGCCCTCCTTGGTACTTATTTAAGTGCCTGTGTCTGTCTCAACTAGGCTGAGATTGGAACTGTATTTCTTGAACGGGTATTTTGGTAAATGATTGTGGAAGGAGGAACATCCATGAGCCTGGGGTCCATCTATGTGCTCCCTCCGTCCCCAAGTGATGAATGGTGTCTTAAACAGTGGTCACCACATATGTCTCTGGGGGCCCAGCCACCAACTGCCCGAATCCCCCAACTTCTTCCTCTTGTCCCAGAGTCAAAAGTACCACAATACAGCTTTGGAAGAAGCTTTTCAAAGCAAGCCAGTTTTTATGAGTGCAAATAAATGATTAGTGCATGAAACGAAAGTACGGATGTTGTTTGGTTTAAATGTGACAGAGGTCCCCATCATTCCATGTTCATTCCCCACCCGCTGGTGCTCTTTCAAGTTTTCTGCATTGAGCAAATGTTACAATAAAAACACAAGGGCCAGGTGCTGTGTAGTCCCAGCTACAAGGGAGGCTGAGGCAGGAGGATCACTGGACCCCAGGAGTTTGAGACCAGTCTGGGCAACACATTGAGACACTGTCCCGAAAACAATTTTTTTTTTTTTTGAGACAGGGCCTCTCTCTGTTGCCCAGGTTGGAGTGTGGTGGCATGATCACGGCTCACTGCAGCCTCAACCTCCCACACTCAAGCAATACTCCCAACTCAGCCTCCCAAGTAGCTGGGACTACAGGCATGCACCATCACGGGTCTCACTATGTGAGCCTCAGTTGCTGAGGCTGGGGAAAAAAAAAAAAAGGCCCAGCACGGTGGCTTATGCCTGTAATCCCAGCACTTTGGACTTTGGGAAGCCAAGGGGGGGCAGATCACTTGAGTCCAAGAGTTTGAGACCAGCCTGGGCAACATAACAAGATCCTGTCTCTAGAAATTAAAAAAAAAGAAAACACAAAATACTTAGCCAGGTATGGTGGTGCAGATGGTGGTCCCAGCTACTTAGCAGGCTGAGGTGGAAGGATCGCTTGAGCCCAGGAAGCAGAGGTCGCACAGAGCTGAGGTCACAGCAAGCTGAGATTGTGCCACTGCACTCCAGCCTGGGCGACAGAGTGAGACCCCATCTCAAAATAAATAAATAAATAAAAATAACAGAAACACAAATCCCCTCACAGACCCAGAACCTATAGTACCTATCACAGGAGGGAACTGGGGAGGGGCTCCCAGCAGTCTTCTCCTTAGTCAGCAGTCTTTTTGCTGAGGGATCCTGGGGTCTTCAGTCCCATTACCAGTTGGAATTACACAGTGGAGACAGGGATCCAAAGTCCTGGGGTCGGCCTCCTGCTGCAGCGGCCCAACCTTCCCTCCTCCAGGAGAATTGTTATCTGTGGGATTCCATTTCATCAACACAAAGACAGTTTTTTTTACCTTGCTATGCAGAATGCAACACCCCGTTTCTGGATGAAATTTGTGCTTTAGTTTTACAGAGCCAAAAGGCCTAACAGAAGAAAAAGAACTCCTCCCTAGAGAGGGAGGCTGGGAGCCTCACACTCTCTCAGAGGCAATGCTGAACTTTCTACCCCTTTACAGCAGACGGACCACAGCCAGCTCAACCTTTTCTGATATATTTACAACTACAAAAGATACGGTTAAAAAAGAAAAATACTTGGGTGCGGTGGCTCATGCCTGTAATCCCAGCACTTGGGGAGGCCGAGGTGGGTGGATCGCCTGAGGTCAGGAGTTCAAGACCAGCCTGGCTGACATGGTGAAACCCCTTCTCTACTAAAAATACAAAAATTAGGCCAGGCGTGGTAGCTCACACCTATAATCCCAGCACTTTTGGAAGCCGAGGCAGGCGGATCACCTGAGGCCAGCCTGGCCAACATGGTGAAACTCTGTCCCTACAAAATTAGCCAGGTGTGGTGGTGCACACATGTAGTCCCAGCTATTCAGTAGGTTGAGGCAGGAGAATCACCTGAACCTGGGAGGCGGAGGTTGCAGTGAGCCGTGATCTCCTACTGCACTCCAGCCTGGGTGACAGAGTAAAACTCTGTCTCAAAAAAAAAAAAAAAAAAATTCAGGGTACAAGGCCAGGTGTGTAAATCCTGTTGGTGAGCAAATCGCCTCTTTGGGGACAATTTGGCCACTTCCTTAAACACTGTTCCCAGTTACACAAAAGGCAGGCTACATACAGGAATATTCCTCTCAGCACTGCTTGCAACAACTCATGTTGGAGTGGTTAGACAAATCCATATTACCCATGGCAGGAAAGAACTAGGGAGGGATTCCAAGTGACCAGCATGTGTACTGCCTTGGGAAGATCTCCCAGAGTGGTTTTTATTGATTGATTGAAACGGGGTCTTTCTGTATGCCAGGTTGGAGTGCAGTGATGCAATCACAGCTCACTGTAGCCTTGACCTCCTGTGCTCCAATGATTCTTCCACCTCAGCCTCCCAAGTAGCTGGGGCTACAGGCACACACCACCAGGCCTGGCTAATTTTTAAATTTTTTGTAGATACAGCGTCTCGCAACGTTGCCTATGCTGGTTTCAAACTCCTGGGCTCAAGTGATCCTCCCACCTCAGCCTCCCAAAGTGTTGGAATTACAGTCTTGAGCCACCATGCTCAGCTATTTTCCTTTACTTTTTTTTTTTATTTTGAGATGGAGTCTCACTCCGTCTCCCAGGCTGGAGCATAGTGCCATGATCACAGCTCTCTGCAATCTTGACCCTAGGGTCAAGCAATCCTCCCACCTCAGCCTCCTGAGTAGCTGGCTTATGGCTCACTGCAGCCTTAACGTCCTAGGGTCAATCATCCCACTTCAGCCTCCTGAGTAGCTGGGACTACAGGCACACGCCACCATGCCCAACTAATTACATTTTTTTTTTTTAGAGATGTGGGTCTCACCATATTGCCCAGTCTGGTCTTGAACTCCTGGCTCAAGGGATCCTCCTGCCTCGGCCTCCCAAGGTGCTGGGATTACAAGTATGAGCCACTGTGCCCGGCTTTGTGAATGCACTTAATGCCACTGAATTGTAAACTTAAAAATAGTTAAAATGGTACATTTTATATTATGTATATGTATATATTTATCTTTAGAGATAGAGGTCTCCCTGTGTTGCCCAGGCTGGCCTTTAACTCCTGGGCTCAAGTGACCCTGCTGAGTCAGCCTTCAGAGTAGCTGGGACTACAGGTGCATGCCACCGTGCCTAGCTATGTTTGTTTATTTATTTATTTATTTATTTATTGAGATGGAGTCACTCTGTCACCCAGGCTGGAATGCAGTGGCACCATCTCAGCTCACTGCAAGTTCTGTTTCCCGGGTTCACGCCATTCTCCTGCCTCAACCTCCCAAGTAGCTAGGACTACAGGCACCCGCCACCACGCCTGGCCTATTTTTTGTATTTTTAGTGGAGACGGGGTTTCACCGTGTTAGCCAGGATGGTCTCGATCTCCTGACCTCATGATCTGCCCATCTCGGCCTCCCAAATTGCTGGGATTATAGGCGTGAGCCACCGGGCCCAGCAGCTATGTTTGTTTTACCACAATGAAAGGACTTACAAAAAAGAAGGTAGACACTGAAGAGAATACACAGCTGGAGTCCATTTATAGCAAGTACAAAAACAGGAAAAACTAATGTCTGGTGACAGACATCAGAACAGTGACTGCTCTTTGGAGGTTAATGGCTAGAATGTATGAAGGGGGAGGTTCTGGGGTAATTATCTATTTCTTTCTTTTTTTTTTTTTTTTCCCTGAAATGGAGTCTCGCTGTCACCCAGGCTGGAGTGTAGTGGCTCCATCTCAGCTCACTGCAACCTCTGCTCCCAGGTTCAAGCCATTCTCCTTCCTCAGCCTTCTGAGTAGCTAGGATTACAGGCGTGCGCCACCACGCCCGGCTAATTTTTATATTTTTGTACAGATTTCACCATGTTGCCTAGGCTGGTCTTGAACTCCTGACCTTGTGATCCGCCTGCCTTGGCCTCCTAAAGTGCTGGGATTACAGGCGTAAGCCACCGCGCCGGGCCTAATTATCTATTTCTTGATCTAAGTGCTACTTCTGCCAGTGTTCAGGTGGTACATGCCACCAAGCTTTTTGCTTATGTTTGCCCCTGTATGCATTATTTATCCTTTAATCATTAGTTCTCCAAAATCCTCAAACTCCAGCGCCTTTTTTTTTTTTTTTTTTTTTTTGAGACAAGGCCTCGCTGTCGGGTGGAGTGCAGTGGCTCAGATCATAGCTCACTGCAGCCTCGAACTCCTGGGTTCAAGCGATCCTCCCATCTCTGTCTCCCAAAGCGATGGGAAAAAATGTTACTTGCCGTCGAGCGCGGTGGCTCACGCCTGTAATCCCAGCACTTTGGGAGGCCGAGACGGGGGGCGGATCACCTGAGGAAAGGAGTTCGAGACCAGCCTGACCAACAGGAAGAAACCCCGTCTCTACTAAAAATACAAAATTAGCGGGGCGTGGTGGCGCATGCCTATAACCCCAGCTACTCCGCAGGCTGAGGCAGTACAATCGCTTGAACCCGGGGGGCGGTGGCTGCAGTGAGCCGAGATCGCGCCATTGCACTCCAGCCTGGGCAACAAGAGCGGAACTCCGTCTCAAAAAAGAAAAAATTTTAATTGCAAAAATCCGAATAAGTTCTTGAAAGCTGGACTTCTCCCGCTTTTTGTGCCCTAAGCCTACGCTGAATCTGTGCCTCCTTTGAAATGCTTTCCCGCCTTCTTTCTCCGGGTCCCACGCTACCTGGGGCCGCACTCTTCAAGCACTGGATGCTGACTAACTCGTCTCCTTATCTGTCTTCCCGACTGGCCCAGAGCTGAGTTTTTACTAATCCCGCTAACCTGTAGTTCGGTGCGCGTTGCAAAGCAGTAACGAATCCAATCAGCCCGGGAGGCAGACAGCAAGGCCGGAAGAACAAGGCTGGAAAGGGGAAACGTCGCACCGGCTCTGCCCAGCGGCGCCAGCCTGGGCATCCTTACGCAGACGCGAAGCCACGCCCCTTTCCCCAAGTACCTCCCCGCTAACTCCTCCCCCAGGCCCCGCCTCTCACACGGATTGTCTAAGTCCCCGCCCACCAGGCGTGGCCCCGCTCTGGGAGGACCGCAATCCCGCCAACAATGACTCCGCCCCTCCTTCCTCTGAGAAACCTGTCCCTTTTATTTAAAGAATACCTTTTACGTCAGCCCGCCTTACGTAGCTTTGCGTCATCAGTGCAAGGCGCGGAGGCGGGACTTCCTGTCCCTGGCATAACAGCTTCCGGGAGAAGCCGGAAGAGACCGGACCCTGAACAGAATCGCAGATTGCCAGCCCTTTTCCCGACCACTACGGAAAGACGAGTCCAGGGGCCGTCCTGGCGAGGTCAAAACATTTAGTCTGGCCTTTTCAGGTGAGGACTTCCCCATCCAGGCACAGTGCCGGTCAAATCCCCCTTTAATTTCCCATGACTCCCCGCGTCCTCAAGCCCCGCCCCCAGTTCCCCAGCCCCGCCCCGAAGTTTGAGGGGTGTGGACGGTTTGTGACCCCCTTAGCCGACCCTACCCCTCACGGGCCGGGAGAGCTGGGCTTATCACGGAGGCCAGGGCCAGGGAGCCCTTCGGTTCGGGTGGGCCCATGGACCCCAGTCCAACGCCGCGGGAATAGGACCATCCAAACGCGAAACCTTCGCCTCAGAAAAAGGGTGCGGGACCCCTCCTCACCGTGCGGTCACGGTACGGACAGGGTAGATCACAGGCTGAGGGACAGAGTAAAGACCTCTCAGGCCGGACACCTGGGGTCCTGCGGGGCCCCTCCCCACGAGAGTTCCCTGTGTCTTTGCCAGCCGTTTTCGTCTTTCTTCGTCGCAGTTACCTTTTCTGTAAATCATGGTTAATTACATTAATCTTCTTGCCATCAGGGGTTAGTTGTGGGTGTGATATATAATTGCTACCATTTATTGAGCAATTGCAATTTGCACTGTGCCAGGCACTGTGCTAAGTATTTTGCTTCGATGATTTCACGTCATCTTCAAAACAACCTCATGAGGTAGGTACTGTTTTTAACCCCATTTTACTGATGAGAAAGCTGAGGCTCTGAGAAAGTTGTCTGAGGTGATATAGCTAGTAAGACGCGAGACTGGGGTTATAATTAGTTGTTGTTTTTCTAACTCCAGGGCCGGTATATTAAATAAGGATGTTGATGTGTTCCACAGATATTCTTTGAGCAACTACTGGGGCATTATATTGGACGCTTAAGTACCAAGAGAAATACATACGATCCTTGTCTAAGAGAGAGATGGAGAGGTAGATAAGTATAATGAAGTTTTATAGGTGCTGTGAGAATAGTCTGATAATGATAATCACCAGACTGGATTTGCCCAGGGACAGCTGTGAAAGCAGCAGATTCTCCAAGGGACATAGTAGGTACTCCAGGGAGCAAGCAGGGACCCTTCCTGCCTTTCTAAGACACTGCAGCAGCAGAACCTTCACAGTGAAAGAAGAGAGACTGAGATATGGATTGTGAGAGTTGTTATGGAATCTTTTTCAAATCACTTCCACGTGGGAAGTGGTCATTGCAGGAGTGGGGCCATGGTGACCCAGGAGGGTGGTGCTTCTGGTGTCTGTCCCATGTTGCTCTCCAGGGCTTGCCAGAAGTTTCAGAGGTGGCACATAATGTCTGCTGCATAGTGTCTGCTTGCGACCCCTACAGAGTTGCCCGTTTGAGGTTGTCTGACTCTGCTTTTGATGGTAGGTCAGTTTTCTTTGACTCTTGACATCTGGCAGCCTGGATCTGTGACCAGGAATGAAATAGGCTGAAATGAGACAATCCGGCAGGGATGGCTAAACAGTGCCTCTAAGCGTGCCCCGCAGTAAAATATTACAGACTTTTGGGTCTCAAGCCACTTTGGAGGCTGCTTAGGAGACATATTTGCTTGACCAAGTGATAGAAATCCTAGAGAAACTCAGGCCTCAGCAAAGGTTTTTCCTCATTCGCCAAAAAAGCAACAACAGTAGCAGCAGCAGCAGCAGCAAGGCTGTGGGCTTTTCCTGCTGATCCACGCTCATTGGGAAGTTGGAGTGTGAGAGAGGAAGGTCACAGAACCTGAAAGCAAGAGTTTCACAATAGAGGCAAAGGGTACGACAGGTCTTCAGCTTTACGTTGGGGTGCCAGAATTAGGAAGGTTTGTGCCCCCTTTTACAGAACACTGAACTCCTTTTTTTTTTCCAGGGCTGGGTCAGTTAGAACCTAAACAAACTAGAGACCTGGTTGCAACCCCTCAGGCTCTGCTGATGCTGTCCCCCTTTGTTCCTGCAGCGTGGACCCTGCCGGCAGCCAGGCCATGGAGCTCTCTGATGTCACCCTCATTGAGGGTGTGGGTAATGAGGTGATGGTGGTGGCAGGTGTGGTGGTGCTGATTCTAGCCTTGGTCCTAGCTTGGCTCTCTACCTACGTAGCAGACAGCGGTAGCAACCAGCTCCTGGGCGCCATTGTGTCAGCAGGTGACACATCCGTCCTCCACCTGGGGCATATGGACCACCTGGTGGCAGGTCAAGGCAACCCCGAGCCAACTGAACTCCCCCATCCATCAGAGGGTAATGATGAGAAGGCTGAAGAGGCTGGTGAAGGTCGGGGAGACTCCACAGGGGAAGCTGGAGCTGGGGGTGGTATTGAACCCAGCCTTGAGCATCTCCTTGACATCCAAGGCCTGCCTAAAAGACAAGCAGGTGCAGACAGCGGCAGTCCAGAGGCCCCCCTGAGATCTGAGGATAGCACCTGCCTCCCTCCCAGCCCTGGCCTCATCACTGTACGACTCAAATTCCTCAATGATACCGAGGAGCTGGCTGTGGCTAGGCCAGAGGATACCGTGGGTGCCCTGAAGAGGTGAGTGGCCTGGGAAGTGGGAAGCTGCTTGTGCTCATCCCCCAGCCCTTGGTTGCCTCTAAGGAGGCTGGTGCAGACATAGGAGCTGCAGGAAAGTATAAGATCTAGCCCCTACTAAGGGCAGGTAGATACTTTCTTAGAAATACACCCCTCAAGCCGGGCGCGGTGGCTCCCAGCACTTTGGGAGGCCAAAGTGGGTACATCACGAGGTCAGGAGTTTGAGACCAGCCTGACCAACATGGTGAAACCCCACCTCTACTAATAGTAAAAAAATGAGCTGGGCGTGGTGGCACACACCTGTAATCCCAGCTACTCAGGAGGCTAAGGCAGGAGAATCGCTTGAACCTGGGAGGCGGAGATTGTAGTGAGCTGAGATTGCACCATTGCACACCAGCCTGGGTGACAGAGTGAGACTCAGTCTCAAAAAACAAAACAAAACAAATACACCCTTCATTAGTTAAGGATAAAGATGAGGGAGGCCGGGCACGGTGGCTCACGCCTGTAATCCCAGCACTTTGGGCGGTCAAGGCGGGCAGATCACAAGGTCAAGACATCAAGACCATCCTGGCCAAAATGGTGAAACCCCGTCTCTANTGGGAGGCGGAGATTGTAGTGAGCTGAGATTGCACCATTGCACACCAGCCTGGGTGACAGAGTGAGACTCAGTCTCAAAAAACAAAACAAAACAAATACACCCTTCATTAGTTAAGGATAAAGATGAGGGAGGCCGGGCACGGTGGCTCACGCCTGTAATCCCAGCACTTTGGGCGGTCAAGGCGGGCAGATCACAAGGTCAAGACATCAAGACCATCCTGGCCAAAATGGTGAAACCCCGTCTCTACTAAAAAAAAAAAAAAAAAAAAAATTAGCTGGGCGTGGTGGCGCATTCCTGTAGTCCCAGCTACTCGGGAGGCTGAGGCAAGAGAATTGCTTGAACCCAGGAGGCGGAGGTTGTAGTGAGCCAAGGTCACGCCACTGCACTCCAGCCTGGCAACAGAGCGAGACTCCGTCTCAAAAAAAAAATAAAAATAAAAAAAATGAAAAAAAAAATCCATCCTCTAATTTTTCCCTACTCCCCTGCTTTGTTGGTCCAGGCCTGTTTGCTTTCTCATTCCTCACCCTCTGTCTTTCCTTCCATGTCTTTCATCCTTATAGCAAATACTTCCCTGGACAAGAAAGCCACATGAAACTGATCTACCAGGGCCGCCTGCTACAGGACCCAGCCCGCACACTGCGTTCTCTGAACATTACTGACAACTGTGTGATTCACTGCCACCGCTCACCCCCAGGGTCAGCTGTTCCAGGCCCCTCAGCCTCCTTGGCCCCCTCAGCCACTGAGCCACCCAGCCTTGGTGTCAATGTGGGCAGCCTCATGGTGCCTGTCTTTGTGGTGCTATTGGGTGTGGTCTGGTACTTCCGAATCAATTACCGCCAATTCTTCACAGCACCTGCCACTGTCTCCCTGGTGGGAGTCACCGTCTTCTTCAGCTTCCTAGTATTTGGGATGTATGGACGATAAGGACATAGGAAGAAAATGAAAGGCATGGTCTTCCTCCTTTATGGCCTCCCCCTTTTCCTGGCCAGAGCTGGGCCCGAGGGCCTGGGAGGGAGGGGTGGAAAGGATGTGATGGAAATCTCCTCCATAGGACACAGGAGGCAGGTACGGGGCCTCCCTTTCTCGTCCACAGGAGTACAGACGTCCCTTCTGTGCAAGCACAACTCAGGTAGAAATGAGGATGTCATCTTCCTTCACTTTTAGGGTCCTCCTGAAGTTCAAAGCTGCTGGCTAAGCTCAGTGGGGAGCCTGGGCTCTGAGATTCCCTCCCACCTGTGGTCCTGGCTCTTCCCAGTGTCCTGCATGTCTGCCCCCAGCACCCAGGGCTGCCTGCCAGGGCAGCTCAGCATGGCCCCAGCACACCTCCATAGGAATCCTGGAGTATCCTTCCATTTCTCAGCCAAATACATTTTGAGACTGAAATCACACAGGCGGGAATGAAGATTGTGCCAGCCTTCTCTTATGGGCACCTAGCCGCCTTCACCCCCCTCTACCCCTTAGCAGGAATAGGGTGTCCTCCCTTCTTTCAAAGCACTTTGCTTGCATTTTATTTTTTTAAGAGTCCTTCATAGAGCTCAGTCAGGAAGGGGACAGGACACCAAGCCAAGCCCCCAGCATTGGGAGCGGCCAGGCCACAGCTGCTGCTCCCGTAGGCCTCAGGCTATAAGCAAGAGACAGCACTGGCCCTTGGCCAGCATCCTACCATTCCCAACTCCAAGGACTGGGTATGGATCGCTGGGCCCTAGGCTCCTGCTTCTGGGGCTATTGGAGGGTCAGTGTCTGTGACTGAATAAAGTTCCATTTTGTGGTCCTGGAGCCTCTTTCTGTGACAGAGAATGACTGCGCTGCCCCCAGCAACATGGTAATGAGGGTAGGTAGGCCGGGGCTACCAACGGGAGATGCAGTTTATTTACACCAGCAGCCATGGGGGCAGAGGGAATACACAGCGTTTACAAAGTTAGCTACCTGTACAGAATGGATTACATATGCAAAAATAAAAATCTCAAGACCACAGGACAGCGTGAGCCCCACCCCCCTCCCCCAATGACCCCAGCATGCGGTAATGCCAGGCGGGTGGCCCCTGGGCATGCGGGGGGGAGTGATGCATGGAAGGAAAAGCCACCGGCCATGGAAATTAGTACAGAACCCCCCCACACACACTCAGACACATGATAGGATACAGGGCGGACGACACCTAGCCGGGGTGGGAAGGATGGGAATTGAAACCCACACAGCCTGCTGTTAAAGGGAGGGGAGTGGGGAGCTCCTAGCCCCTGTTCAACTACATGGTAGGGGGGCACTCTCTCCCCAGAAGGAAAAGGGTTTGTTCCCTCAGGGTCCCTGCTGGACCAAGCCCATCTCTTACCCAGCCTGGGCAGGGGGCTCTGCCCTGAGGGCGGGCCAAGGAACAATGGGGAAGTTTATGTGGACAAACCAGTTCCCAAACTACTTCCCACTTCTCCCTCCTCCAACCAGAAGGGGGAAAAAGGGAGAAGCCACAGGGCAAAGAGTGTATTAGGGCCTGAGCTGCAGCTGCCTCTCAGAAGGGAGAGTGGCCCACAGCCTTCCTCCCTTCACCTTCAGCCCACTCCCCAGACTGCATCTGGAAGCGGCTGGAGGCCTGCTGAGATCCTCCTCCCTCCGGCCTCCCCTCGGAGGGAGAAGGCTACGGAGGGCCAAGAACGGAGGAGCCCAGGCCCCAGGATTTATTCTAACTCCTGCCAAAATCTGTTTGGCTTTTTAAAAAATAATCACAATTTGTGGGTTAAAAACCAATTTGCAACCAGGCATGAGCCACAATCAGAACCACCCCAGGGGGAGAGCGGAGTTCCAGACAGGGCATTGCAGCCCCATCTCTGTTGTTCCCTTAACCCTCTAGGGTCCCTAACCCGATCAGTCCAACCAGTCCTGGGTACTAGCTACCCAAATGTGGGATGGCTCCTCTTGGGAAGAGGGCAGGGGACATGTCCAGGAAGTGCCAGAGAACTTGGCTCAGGGTCACCTCCACCCGTGTCAATCAGCTCTGCTCCCAGCCCAGGTCGCGGTCCTCCAGCTTGGCTCCTGGGAGTGGTGGTGCCCGCATGGAGGGGGGACGGTACATCTCTTCAGGATGTAGACCAGGCAGGTGGGCACACTGGCATGACAGTCCCAGAGAGGGGCAATGACACCCCTTCCCCTCCACTGACAACCCGGAGCACAGAGGCCACCCTCTCTTCCCACCCGACTCCTAGCAAAGGGGGAGAGGCATGAGATTAGGATTTTCCTCAGAGCCCCAAACCACAAGTACAGAATAAATAACTTAAAAGCGCTAAGGAAGGGAAACAGGGCAGGCTTTGGAGGCAGGAGCGCTGAGAGAAACTGAAGCCAGTCAAGGTGAAGGGGGTGGAAGCAGCAGTTGGGAACCTGGGCTGCCCTGGTAGGGCAGTGGGGCAGGATGGGCAGGAGGAACACGGGGCCACCCCAGGAGGGTGAGGCTGGGTCCCTTCCTGGGGCAGGGAATGAGGTAAGAAAACATTTCAAATAAAGCAGCACCGTTCCCTCTCACCTTGGGGCCCCACTCCTCACCAGCCCTGGGTCAGGGAGGAGAGACAGGGGGAGGAATTCTGACACTTCTCCCTCTTCCTACCCTCCCTTTCCCATTCCTTGAAGCTGTAGAGGCTGGAGGCCCTTTCCTGGCACCCAACAACAAAAGGACAGCTCCTGCTGCCAAGGAGGCCCATGGGGACTGAGGGGAAAGGGCTGCCCCTGTGAGGGCAGGGAAGGTGGTGGCAGTTCTGGACGCCCACCTCAGCAGACAGCACTCTGTGCCTGCCTACCCCTGGGACTGGGGGCATTTGATAGGATTCTGCACACAGACAGGACATGCCCAGCCTTGCCCCTCAGCTCCAAGCACCGGACCCATTCACATTGCTGAGGGCGGCCAAGGCAGGCCCCCTCCAGGCTCAGCTTCCAACCCACAGCCTCCCGGGTCGCCACACTGCCCTTCAGCAGGGCTTAGTCCAGTTCCTGGGGTGGGGGGGCAGGCAGTGCCCTGGCACAGCGCCCAGGTCAGGCCCCTGGCCTAGCTGGACATCCAGTAACTCACAGAATAAATAGGAAAACCGCCTCCCCACCAAACTTATGTCCAAGGCATAATATGTCCAGGTCTGAGTCCTGCACGCCGAGGAGTCGTGCTCCATTGCAGAGGACTTTGACACCCCCCAGGGGCGCATAATCGGATCCTCTGCCTGCCTGGCCCACCAAGCTTCCCAAGCCCCAACCCCCAGCAGCCGTCCATTTGCCAGGCTATGCCACCTGGGTGGGGGTCAGGAGAGAGGGCTCTGCTCAGCCAAAGGCTATCCCTTGCACCCAAGTCAGTTGATGTCATCATAGATGCTGGGCGTCGGGGGTGCCGGTGGCTTTGGCTTCTTCTTCTTGTTGGAACCTAGGCCGGAGGCAGTCCCTACCAGGCTCAGATGGGATTTCTTTTTCTTGGTTTTCCGTGACTCAGAGCTGTTGGTACCTGTAGAGAAAGAGACACAAGGGATGAGAGTAGGGTTGTGGCAGGAGAGGTGGCACTCCCATGGCTTCGGGCACAGCCCCTGGGGCCCAACTGTATCACGTACCTAGACCCCATCCCTGATTTTCACTCGTCTTGGAGGAGCCTGAATCAGAGGGTGAGAGGTCAGAGGAGCCATCCCACTGAAGCCGGCTGATCAGGGCCTGGCTGTCAGTCATGTCAAAGCTGTCATTATCCAGGGAGCTCTCGACCTCTGGAAGGACGCTGGAAAGGGGATGAGCCAAAGAAGGGCTTTAGAGATAGCGATCATCACCCTAACTGGTCATAAGCCCCCACCCCTCCTGTAGGGCCACTTACGCCGAGGGCCCGAGGAAATAAATCCGCACAGTTCGCCTCTGCTCATCTGTGTGCTGTGGGCAGCGTAGGGACCTGGTGGTGAGGCAAGGCAGGGAGGGGTCTGAGGAACTCAGGTAAAGCCTCTCCCCTCGGCAAGGCAGGAGCCACAGGCACAGACAGGGAAGGGATGAGTGCAGATTCGTCCCCAGACTGTGGCCGAAGGCCTGATCATTAGAGGAGGGAAGGGGAAGGGCAGGAGCCCCATTGCTCAAGTCCGACCCATGCCCATGGTGAGTGTGCAGGAGGCCCCTGGCCCCCTTTCTAGGTTCTGTGCTCACCTTGTGCACATCTTCTTGGTGTGTTCAGAAATCACCCCACATTGCTGGAAGAGGAATATAAGCTGAAAGGAGGGATGGAGGGAACCTACTCTAGATGCTAGATATTCCCTTCTGTATAAATGCTAGAAAGCACAAGCAGAGATGGCTCCAAGGTGTCCAGAGCAGACAGTTCCAGGACACTATGGGCCAGGAAACCTAATTCCAGAGAGAGAGAACAATATGGCCCTGACTGCTATGTCACCAGCTTCCTCCCGGGCCTTGACCACTGCCTACGGCTCCAGCCCACTCCCAAGGGCCTTCTCCCTTGCCGGTCCCCCTCACCGTGGTTAGCAGGCTGCGAAGCTCCTCTGGCCCCAGGGTCTCATAGCTGATCCCAGTTGAATTGTTATACTGCAGGAGAACCAGAGGTACAGGTTAGAGAAGGGGCAGAGAAAAGACAGGGGCAGGGGGGAAGCGAGAATCAGTCCCTCTGGTGCCTTTCTAAGCGAGAGGCTTTAGGACAACCCTGCCGTTTTCCAAGTGATTTCTCTCATCCCACCTGTCTATGGATAAGGGGTGGGACTCAGAAAGAACATAAATATATAAGATCCAAATAGCTCATCAGTGCCTCTGGCTGTCAGCATTCTGATCCCTACTTGTCCAAATCCCTACCACCTCATAACCAGGACAATGAGAGCAAGCGCGAGGGGTGGCCCACACTCACCTTAAAAGGATCCGAATTGCTAAGTTCCCCTGAAGAAGAAAAAAGAAGGGGAAGGGTGTTTGATGCAGAGGTACAGACAGAGAACCCTGAAAATAACCAGAGAGGAAGTGGGGGTGACAGAAGGATCACAGGCCCTCCCTCAATTCCCCTATCCCCGGGCCCCACCTCCACCCCCCGGCAATGAGTCCCAGAAGACGCAGCTAGAAGCATTCCCATTGCTCCGGCCCCACTTACCATTTTTGTGTTTTAAAGACTTGGATCTTCGAGGGGAATTGGGGTTCTGGAATGGGAGATACCATAGCTTTGGGGAAAGGGTAACGATAAGGGGGAGCCGAGAACCCAGGGAAGGAAAAAAGATTTGACAAAGCAGCATCCTCAAATTCCTACTCTTCCTCCCCAGTAGGAGGCCTGTCTACCCATGTGCCCTCCCCCACCCTCCATTCCCACCCCCCACC
>NW_016806409.1:281379-284538 GCF_001698545.2 Rhinopithecus bieti
CCACCCGCCCACCACAGACACTCTGAAGCCCCCAATGACCTCAGCCTTGAGTCAAGACACTTGAGGACTCCCTGCCCAAAGGGGAGGGTATCTGTCCTTTGCCCATCAATTCCCCAATGCTTGCCCCGGCTCTCACCTTGTCTGATTTCCTCTTCTTGGCTGAGGGGGAACAAAAGCATAAAGCGCAGGGTTTCGGTTAAATTCTCAATCTAAGAGCATCTCAAGAAAACCGTACAACAGGCTGGGCGCGGTGGCTCACGCCTATAATCCCAGCACTTTGGGAGGCCCGGGCGGGTGGATCATGAGGTCAGGAGATTAAGACCATCTTGGCCAATATGGTGTAACCCCATCTCTACTAAAAACACAAAAATTAGGTGGCCGTGGTAGCGCACGCCTGTAATCCCAGCTACTCAGGAGGCTGAGACAGGAGAATCACTTGAACCTGGGAAACGGAGGTTGCAGTGAGCCGAGATTGCACCACTGCACCCCATCCTGGGCAACAGAGTGAGATTCCATCTCAAAAAAAAAAAAAGAAAAAGGAAACCGCACAACTATACTCTCTTCATCACTCAAGACAACAACTTGTGACCACTTTATACCCAATTGCTGCTTCCCACCTCATCCCAATGCTCCCCAAGTTTCCCCAGATCCCCAAGCACCTTTCTTTTCTGAGCCATAGGACCAGTCGTTGTCATTGATGTCATCATTATCCTCTTGGTCACTCTCAGACTTATTCATATTGTTGCTATTGGCAATCCTGCCAAAGGGAGGGAAGAGAAAGGGTCAAGGAGGTCCCCCCGCTCTGCCCCCAACTTCAGAGGCACGTGGGGTATCTGGGGCCAAGTAAAACCCACCCTCTGTACCCCACCAATGCCCCGGGGGGCTACACCATGGCACAGGCTGCAGAGAATGGGCAGCTCTGGTTCCCTCACCGGCGGTTGGCGATTCGGCTGCTGTTCCGACCCATTCCCAGGCACTTCTCCAGATGGGGAGCAAAGCGGGAGGCGGCAATGCTGCGACTGCAATTGGGGCAAACACACTCCTTGCTCTTCCACTGGTTGAAAACCTGTCCAAAGATGTCCAACCCCGGCTGGTCCACGATCTCTGGGGACAGGAGAGGCTGGCGATCAGGGTGGGCAGGGGACCCTCTCCTCTTGTTCCCACCTGGGGTCCCACAGCCTCTTCAATCCCTCCCCTGGCTCACAGGAGCTCCAGATGCTACATCTAGCACAGTTTCCAGAGAAGGAAACTCCAAACAGTCCCAGGGAAGGGCTGGACTGCTGCTCCTTCACCCTGAAGCTCACCAAAATCCTTCATGCTATCAGGGTCCGTGTCGTCCAGGAAGAAGTAGCCACACTTGACAGCCCGGTGTACCTCAAAGCAGAATCCCAAACAAGAATCCTCGACCAGGTCCGCATATATCTCCTGAGCGATGGCCTGGGCCCCAGGGGAGAACATCTACGGTCACAAGAGTCACAGCCCCCTGGACTCTCACCAACCAAATCTGCTGCCAACTGGCCCCAGCCAAAAATCATGCTTTCTTTGCCATTTTCCCCATCTTGACTTCGTGTTCTTTCTTCTTCCTGGATCCTTGGCCTTTTCAGCTGGCTATTCCCTTTAAGGAACAAGGCTGACTACCCAAATTCCTCTTTGGTGTGGATGCCAGATATAGCGACGTAGAGACATCAAGAGAAAGAACTGGAGGCACACGTGGGGGAGCCCTCACCTCTAGTTTGCTGTTATCCAGGCCAGACAAAGACATTTCCTCCATTTTCATTTGTAAACTCTTGTGGAGACGGCGCTCTGACTGCTCATAGCACAGCGGGCGGCAACACGGCTGCACACACGGGGGTGGGGGTGTTGTTGTGAGTCCAAGGCACCTCTGAAGGCGGCCACCTGCCCTCCCACCTCGCTGCCCAGAACTCAGTCCTGGCATCAGGGTCTCTCCTTCCCCAAGGCCCAGGCTCACTAAGTCTAGATGGTCCTTCAGGGCCTGAAACCTAAAGGGGGCCTAGTCTTTCCCAGGCCTGAGCTCAGGCCCTGGACTCCACTGCCAATCAGAGTCTGGGTCTATAGGAGGCAGCAGCTCACCCTAGGTCCCCAAAACTCAAACCCCTCTTTGATACCCATGGTGCAATGCAGCAGGGGGAGGAGAAGGAACTCCAAGGCCTCAAAGCAAACCCACAGGGTGTGGCAAAGAACTGCACAGACTCCTAAATACACCCCCCGCCCCCCCCCCTTCCCTAAAGACTCTCCTCAGAGTCACCTCTGCTTTCAGCCAGGATGTCCACTTGGGGGGGTACTGCTACCAGAAGTAGAAATGGCCCTAGGACCCTACAACCTTCACCCCACTCTGCCTTCACTTGAAATCAGCCTGCCACTCCACGAGGGAAGCAGAGCTCACAGGAGCCTAGAGCTAAGGAACATTTCTAGCCACCATGAGCAGGAGCGGCGGGGCGGGCGGCGGGGGGAAGACCGGTGGGGTGGCACGCCAGGAGCGGGCACTCCCCTTACCTGTTCTTCCTTTAAATAACCACCCGCCCTCCCTCAGGACCAGCCCGGAAGTCTCTCCAAGAGCCCCAAAGTCCAGGAACCCCCACCCAAGGATTCAGACACAGCACCCACAGCCCAGGGCCCCTCGGAACGGTGGGTACGAGTTTCAGGAGCCGCCGGCCTAGAGTGGGGTGGGGACTGACGAATGAGCCGGGGGCACTGGGAAGGGTAGGAGGCCGGGCCTCGGCTCTTCCCCCGTCCCTGCGGCACTGCTGCTGCATCATACCGACTGGGGGGAGGAGAGCCGAGCCGCCGGGGCCGGCGCCGGGCCGGGACAGACCGACCCCCAGAGAGTGGACAGAGTGGGACGCGTCCCGGCCCCTCTCCTTCCCCGCCCGCCAGCAGCCCCGGCCGGCCGGGGAGAGGAGTCCGGGAGGGTGTCTCTATTGTCCCGGGGGCTGGGGCCTGGCTCCCTAACAAAGGCCCCGCGCCCCTCCCCGGCCGGCCCTGCCCCGCCCAAGGGGACCCAGACGGGGAGAGCTGGGGCCCCGGTCCGGCCGGGAAGCTGGGGAAGCCGGGCGTTTCCGCGTCGGCCCGGGGGGAGGGGAAGGGGCGCTGACCCAGACCTGGGGGGAGGGGCCCAAGCCCCGCCTCGGGCCCCGCCCC
>NW_016806409.1:285105-303437 GCF_001698545.2 Rhinopithecus bieti
ACCCGGGAGGCCCAATAAGATGGGGTGGGTGGGGCGGCGTTCAAGGTGAGGTGCGCGGTGCGCTGGGGCGGAGACGTTGTGCCGTCCCGGCCGGCTTGGGGCGGGGCAGCGGGTGGCGTCGAAAGAGAGCGCCGGCTCCCAGCCGATCCTGGGACGCCTTCCGGCCCAGGCTTCCCCGCCCTTCCCTCGGGGCCCGCTCTCTCCCCCCCACCCTCCGGTCCCCCCTTTACCCCGAGGCGTGCAGCCACTTCTGTGAAGAGGCCAGACTTGAAGTGGGGCGCAGTTAGGACCTCGGGGCGGAAAGCCCGTAGAACCGAAGGGGCTCGCCCGCGCCTCAGTTCTCCCGGTTTCTGGGCGGGTCTCAGCCCACGCCAGGCCTGCGGACCAACTAGCGGCCGAGATGAGGGTCCGCTGCTGAGGTCGGAGGCCAAGCTGCGCCCTTCTGCGCGGAGCGCCCTCCCCGCCCCTCATCCTAATTTAGATCCCACACCTGCTCGCCTTTCCTGCTTCCGGAACCCACGCTGGACCCCCCACCCCTCAAGACAGCCTGCCTGGCACTAGCCAGATCCTTCCCCCGACCCAGTGCTTTTCCCTTGGGTGCAGAGTGTCCCTATGCTCACGCTCTCAGTCCCTCTTTAGGAAGGAGCGGACCTTTTCCCAGCCGCGGTGGATGGCTGGATTGGCGCTTTCATCTCGGTTACTCTGTGTCTGGTGTCCTGGAACGGTTGTGTGACAGCCCTCTCCCCTCAAGAGATAAGATTAAAAAGGAGGATAGTCTGAAATCACATACTTGGAGCCATCTTTGGTTTTTAGTTTTCAGCAAATATTTATTTTATTCTCACCGATTTTTCCTGAGAAACAGCAAACATTTATTAAGGCGATATTCCAGAGTAGTTAAGATCAGGCGTCTGATTTGAATTTAAATCGTTGGACCTAACAAATGAGTTTCCTGTGCCTCAGTTTCCTCTGTTGTCAGTGGGCATAATGATAGTCCTATCTCATTGCGTTGCTGTAGTGATTAACAAGTCAGTGCATGTGAAATTCTTAGCTCTGTGTAAGTGCTTGGTAAATCTTAGCTGTTATTCTTACCGTGCTCCAGGTGCTGGGATAAAAGATGATATAAGACAGTTGTGCTTCTTCAAGAAGTTCACTGTCTTGTGGGATGGACAGGTAGGATAATAATTGCAAAAGAGTGTGACGAAAACAGCAGAGAGAGAGAGAACAGAGGTAGCCAGAAGGAGACATCAAATAATGTAAGAAAGTTGGTCAAGAAAGGCTTCTTGGGTGGGACGGAGTGGCCCAGGCCTGTAATTCCACCACTTTGGGAGGCCAGGAGCTCAAGACCAGCCTGCAAAAATGCAAAAATTAGCTGAGTGTGGTGGCGTGCTCCTATAATCCCAGCTACTCGGGAGGCTGAGGCAGGAGAATCGCTTGAACCCGGGAGGCGGAGGTTGCAGTGAGCTGAGATTGCACCACTGCACTCCAGCCTGGGCGACAGAGCGAGACGCTGTCTCAAAACAAAACAAAACAAAACAAAACAAAAAAGAAGAAAAAGAAAAACTTCTTGTAGTAGGACATGAACCAGGTGAAGGTAGGCCAAGAAAGCATTGGATATCCCCAACCAGAAGCTTCAGAAACATGGATCAAGCTGGAACAGAGGATTGGGTGGCAGAGTAGCTGGAGGTGAGCAGGCTGGATCATACGGGACAAAGCAAGTAGGTGTTGAAAGTTTCGCCTGTAAGCCATGAGGAGTCCTCAAGGGGAATCATTCACCAGACTTATATTTTTAGTAGATCATGCTGGAGTGTGGTCTGGAGAATAACTTAGAAACAGTAGGTTTTTTTGTTTTGTTTTGTTTTTGGTTTTTTAGCGTTTTGCTCTGTCACTCAGGTTGGAGTGCAGTGGTGTGATCTCAGCACACTGCAACTTCTGCCTCCCAGGTTCAAGCGATTCTCATGCCTCAGCCTCATTAATAGCTGGGATTACGGGCACACACCACCTTGCTCAGCTAATTTTTGTTTTATATTTTTAGTAGAGACAGGGTTTCACCATGTTGACCAGGCTGGTCTCGAACTTCTGACCTTAGGAAACCCACCTGCCTCAGCCTCCCGAATGCTGGGATTACCGGCATGAGCCACTGGGCTTGGCCAAAAGCAGTAGGTTTTTGTTACTGATTGAGGTGTGTCGAGGAAAGGAGAGGGAGGTCTCGACAACACCTTTAACTAGGATGGGGAACTCAGGGGAGGACATGGGAGGACAAAGGATGACTTCAGTCTGGGATGTATTGAGGTTTCTGTGGGATCAGCTGATGGAGACCCGAAAGGTGATTGAACTTAGATCTGGCACAGAGAAGTAAGCTAGGTTTTCAGGAACTTCAGCAACATAGCCTCAGCCTTCTCTTTCTCTTATCTCCCACCTCCTTTTCAGGAATTCTTCCCACCAGTGATGCTGATCTGTTTCTTACCTAAATATGCCCAGCACATTCTGCCCTAAGGAATTTGCGCCATGGCCAGAAAATCCTCCTGGCTTCTCCCTGTTTACCTAAATCTTTCTTCATATCCCCACCCATGGCCATCCTCATACCAATCTTCTGTACAACTAGACTGTACTATTCATTCGGTGCTTGGCGTGGGCTACTCTGTGATGGTGACCTCTTTGGGCATGTGACAGTCTTCACTGTTAGCACCAGTTCATAAACACTAAGGCCTGAGCTGGTCCTGACTCTGGGTGAGACCCTGGGGTTACAGCAGCAAGCAAGAGAGACACACAAACCTTGTCCTAGCATGGCTTACAGCCTAGCAAGCCCTGATGGGAAGGAAATAAGGCCTAAGTGTGAAGGCATTCAGGCTGCTGAAGAAACATATAGCGTGGAGACCCTTTTTCTCAGGAGCTCAGGGAAGGAAGTGGTCTTTTAAGTGGAGCCCTGAATTAACTAGGCAGAGAGAACACCATGCGTATAGACCCTGGGAGAGAGCATGTTATGTTCGAGACATGAATGGCCAGTGTGGCTAGAGCCAGGGCAGGGCTAACAGGGGCAGCAGATCCCCTAGGGCCTTGTGGGCCAGACTTATTCACCCACTCAACAAATCTTTCTTGGGTGTCAAATGTGTATCAGGCAGTTTCAGATGCTGAGATTACTGTAATGAACAAGCAGATAAGGTGTCTTCTACTTGGTGAGATAGATAATAAACAAATACATAAACAAGAAGATGGAGGAGGCCTCTCTAGAGCAGGTGGTTGGGAAAGACTTCTTTGAGAGAGGACGTGTGAGTTGAGGCCTAAAGGATGAAAAAAACATCAGGTATGTGTAGAGTTGGAGGAATAGCCATTCTGGGCAGAGAGAACAGGTGCCAAGACCCCGCGGGTAGGCATGTTTGAGGAACAAAAGAGATCACTTGGCTGGATCACTGTGAGTGGTTAGGAAGAGCAGGGTGAGCGAAGATAAGAGAAGGAATGCAGGGGCCAAACCTTGTAAGGCCATGGTAAGACATGGTAAATTTTCAGTACAGAATCAGATTTATTTCTGAGATAACTTTGGCTGCCATGTGAAGAATGGGCTGTAGGGGGCGAGAGTGCAAGCAGGAAGATCAGCTTTAGGAGGTCTTTGCCGAAGTTGAGCAATGATGGTGGCCTTAAATAGGATGGGAGTGGCAGCTGTGGGAGTCACCCTGTGGGAGGGGTCGGCAGATTTGAGACAGCTTTAGGAAGTGGAATGGAGAGGTCTAGGTGATTGAACCTGGAGGTGAAAGGGAGAGAGAAGTCAAGGCCAATACTCTGCTTTCTAGGTTGAACAACTAAGCGTTTGGTAATCATTTCGGGTCTTGAGGTATGAGATGCCTGCAAGATATCCCAGAGGATGCAAGTGTGTCTACACAGGTCTGCAGCTTGGAAGAGCAATCTCTGTCGGCACCACCCTTCAGAATGGTTGCATATGGACGATAATGGGAAGTTGAAGGGAGAGACATGAACACCTGGGATAAAATGAGGAAGAGCTGACACCAGCAGAGTAGATCAAGAAGACGAAAGACAGACCAAGTGTTCACCAGATGTAATGAACATGTTGGTGACCTTAGCAAGGAGCCTCAAGGGATGTTGTTAAGTGGGAGGCCAAGAGGTGCAACAAGCTTTTTAGAAGTTTGGCCAGTATAGGATAGGGGCGAGGGCTGGGAGAGAGTTCTTGGACGGGACCTGGGTCTGCAGCCCTTTGAGGTTCCAGGAACCCAGCCAAGGCCTGCACGGGGAAGGGTGTCTTCCTTAATCTCAGAGAGCAAGTTATCTCAGCCCAGCCCAGCCTGCTTCCCATCAGAGGTCTAGATGGTCTTAGGAAAGTCATCCTTAACCCTTAACCTTTAACCCGGGGCGGAGCTGAAGGCTCAGAGTGGGAGAGTGCTCCCTCAACTCCCCACGATAAGCCCTACACTAGGAAGGCTTGCATGCCCAGGGCAAACCCTTGACCCTAATAGCTCATCACCTCCAATTCCCCAAGACCATGTACTGTGGATGAAAATGCATTTGTTCTCCAACTTCTCAGAGTCTTTAGTGGTCTGACAACCCAAGGTGAACAAATGGAATTGAGAAAAGTAGCACAGAACAATGTGAATGTAGGTTGCCTATGGAATCTTCAGGGAAGAGGAAGATAGTTCTAGGAAAAAACGGCAAATTGGCTTCAAGCATTTTTATAGATCAAACCTGTTGGGTCACCCCTGTGAACTACATCACCTTCATTGATTCCAGTGACCAGACAGCAGTCAAACCTTTGTTTTTCACTTTATTATACAAAAAAGGGAAAACAAAACTTCCACAGTTGGCTTTAAGCATAGGCAGACACCTCTAAGCCACTCCCTCCCACCTCCCATGATACAAATTCAAGTTGTGGTTGTTGTTGAATCCTACAAAACACTCCTTAAATATTAGAAAAAAAGTTGGGGGCGGGGACGGGGGTCTTCCCACCCCAGCCATCCCATCCCAGTGCCAAAATGCACTCAAGAGTGACCTCTTACAGCACCAACACCTCCACCCTGACAGTCTTGTTTGTACTGTAAGAATTTTCAATTTTAAAACAGGAAAAAAAAAAAGGGCCCCATTGAAAGTTGTTTTTAAATGAAAATACATTCCACTGAAACACAACAGTGTAGGGCAGCCAAATAGGAGACTGGGGTTCTTTGCAGGGCTCTTGGGAAGAAATAGAACCTATAAACCCCTTTACTTAATTCCAGAATTAGGACAAAGGAAGGGGAATGGGAGTGGGGAGTAACCCCCCAGGCCTCCCCACCCCCAGCACCAAGGTCCAAGGCGAAGCAGAGACTGTCTGCCTGCCTTTGAGAGAGGGACCCACCAGCCTCTCTGGGGCCAGGGCCCTTCACCATTCCTGCCCCACTTCTGCGGCAGTTCCTGCTCTTCCCCCATTCCTTGGCTTTCATTCAGAGGGGGAAGGTGGAAAAGCACCAAGCCCCAATTTAATAGGTCATTGACATGATCATAAAAAAAGAACCCTCCAAATTTAGTCAACAAAAAAGTAAGAACTACAGATATAAGGTGACTTGGCTTATTAAGAGGAATAAGGTACCAAAAAATTTGGGAAATGGCTGGGAAGAGTTAGAGACAGCTGAGAAGCAGCTTTTGCAGACTTCTTGCCCAGCTGTGGGGTTGAGGGAGGAGGGAGCAGACCTGAGAAATTAAAGGAAATAGGGGGTGGTGGGAGGATTTAAGGAAAGCTGGAGGGATGTGTAAGATAGGAGCTCCCAGCATATTTCTTGAAGCCCAGGTTCTGAGCCTAGGGTGGCCAGGCTTGGCCCCTCAGATGAGCAGGGGAGGCCTTTCCCACCAAATATAAGCTTTAAGCTTCACACCATCTTGCCTGTCTTTCCGGAAGCCTTCCTGCTGGACAATGGAGACCAGCAGCTCGGATGCATGTGACCCTGGCAGAGGGAAGCCTGGTCTGGGAAGCATCCTAGAGTGGCTTCGGCACACTCCCCCTAATGGAATCAGAGACTGGGCAAAACAGAGGATGTGGAGAATGGGGTAGCCACAGTCTGCTCCCACCAGGGTCAACATCTCCCGGCTCTCACCGACCCTTTTTCCAGATTCACAACAAACTGATGTGGGCTCTAGGACAGACCCCCTTACACACACACACACACACACACTTTTGCACACATCCACAGCTGCACCCATGCTATGTACAGGAACACACATACACATACTCTCTTCCACACACATCAAGACCATTTTTAAAAGGTTCCAAACCTACCCCTAAACCCTCCCTCTCCCAGAAATGACAACAGAGACGGCAGCCGAGATCGGTAGGAAACGTCTCGTTGACAGCTCAGAGCTTAAAAAAAAATATATACACATATATAAAAAACACTTCTGCCCCCTCCCCCATGAATGGGTCCAGGCAGCTCCTTCCTGCAGGGGGCAGGGGAGAGGGCCACCAGGGCAGCGCCTGTTTTCTCAAAGGCACCAGCCCTCCTCTCCCCACATTTCCTGCCTCCAGTTCCAATGCAGGGGTCCAGGTGGCAGGCCCCTCTGGGAAGGAATGGGTCTTCCCCAAGCTTCCACCCCACCTTGGATTGGGCTGCAGGTGTGGAGGGCCTCATCGAACTCTTTGGGACCCCCCCACCCCCACTCTCCGGTATACTGTCCATGCCGGAACTGCAAGTGCAGAAGTCGGTGGGGTGGGCCAGGCTGGTCCGGTGCTGGCTTAGTCTGATGGTTGCTGTCCCTGGAGGAGGACCCCCAAGGCTGATGTCTCTGAGGCTGCAGAGTCCTGGCCTGGGCTCCTCCAGCCCCCTACCCCACCGTATTTTTTTTTTTTTTAAAGAAAGAAAGAAAGTGGGGGATGCCAGGGGGGCAGGGGACAGAACATGAGGGAGAAACAAAGGTGGTCAGTTGGGGAGGGGAGCTCCTGGGCTCTCCCTGGCTGCCCTGGGGTGGGGCTGAGCCTCAGTTGGAGTCAGAGTCTGAGGAGTCCCCTGAGGAGGAGGAGCTGGAGCTGCTGCCCTCGGACTCGTTGTCTTCATCCTCATCGTCATCCTCGTCATCATCTTCGTCCTCATCATCCTCTTCATTCTGGGGGGTGAGAAAGGATGTGGAGAGTCATCAGGTGACCGTCCTGGCAGGAATCCCCTCCCCTCCCACTGTGCCCTGTCTGCCCCACCTCGTCCCCATCCTCGCTCTCGTCCTCGCTGCTGGACTCGGAGGAGTCACCGCCATCTTCAGAGGAGTCCCCATTCTCATCATCTTCCTCCTCTTCATCCTCGTCCTCATCATCCTCATCCTCTTCATCATCCTCCTCGGACTCCTTGGAGGGACAGAGGCACATCAGTGGTCTCTGGTCTCTGCCCAGCCATGCCAGGCAGTCCCACCCACCCCACGCCCCTGCATCTGGCAGGGGCTCCTTACCGACTTGGACTGCAGAGTAGTCCGGCTGGATTTGGGGTTTGGGCCTCGCAGCTTGGTCATGCTCTTACGTTTCTGCAGGATGGGGACACGAAGGTGGCAGCCAT
The DNA here is from genome assembly GCF_001698545.2 of Rhinopithecus bieti. NCBI lineage: Eukaryota > Metazoa > Chordata > Mammalia > Primates > Cercopithecidae > Rhinopithecus > Rhinopithecus bieti. The sequence continues at coordinate 292,614 of NW_016806409.1, forward strand.
GAGTTCCAGACACCCCTGAATCCCCCCACCCCTACCCCACTGCTGCTCTGCTCCCAGACTCACGTTGGAGATGTACTCTTTATATGCTGCACGGTCCTGGGGAGACAGGCTCTGGGGGAGACAGAGGTGGCAAGGGTTGGAATATAGCCAACTACTGCTGACTGAGCATGCTGGCCCAGTGCTAGGCAGTGGGCTGAGCATTTATATATCATCACCCCATCTTACTCCTCCCAGGCTCCCTAGATTTTAGGTCTCTGCAGAGAGCCCCTGTGATCTGAGAACACGGGTCCAATTTTTTTTTGAAACAGGGTCTTGCTCTGTGTCCTGTGTCACCCAGGCTGGAGTGCAGTGGCACAATCTCAGCTCACTGCAGACTTGACCTTCTTAGGCTCAAGTGATCCTTCCAACTCAGCCTCCAGAGTAGCTGGGACTACAGGTGTGTGCCACCACACCATGCTACCTTATAATTTTTTTTGTAGAGACAGCAGTCTCACTATGTTGCCCAGGATGGTCTTGAACTCCTGGCCTCAAGTGATCCTTCATACCTTGGGCTCCCAAAGTACTAGGATTACAGGCGTGAGCCACTGCACTGGCCCAAGCTCTAGTATTTCTGCTTCTGATGCCCAGAGTCCTTCTATAAACCACTAAGACTGTTGGTTTTCACATTCTCCCTGTTGCTCTACACAAATGGAAGCTCCTATCAGAGTCTTCCTCACTCTTCCTCACTCCAAAGAAGTACCCCTGTGATGAGTCAGCCTGGCATCACCAACCACACCCCAACACCAAACCCTTGAGCCACTGATGAGGCAGTGGGGCTCGCCGAGCTCCTGAAACAGCAAATCCCCACAATCTTCCTGGGTCCTTGGCCAACCTGCCTTGGTGAATGGGAAGGACACAGGTGATTCTCTCCACTTTTCAGATCTGACTACTCAACCAAAGCACAGAGGGGAAGCACAAAGGCCAGCAGTCTAGGAGAGGTCCCATGGTCCCAGATGGGGGAGGAAAACGCAGTCTGATTTGAATTCTTCAACTTACTGTGTGACCTTAGACAAGTTACTTAACCTCTCTGAGCCTTGGTTTCCTTATTTTTAAAAGGGTGATAGTGGCTGGGGACGGTGGCTCAAGCCTGTAATCCTAGTGCTTTGGGAGGCCAACGTGGGTGGATCACATGAGATCAGGAGTTCAAGACCAGCCTGCCCAGCATACGGTGAAACCCCATCTCTACTAAAAATACAAAAATCAGCCAGGTGTGGTGGTGTGGTGCACGTCTGTAGCCCCAGCTACTCTGGAGCTGTGGAAGGAGGATCGCTTGAACCTGGGAGGTGGAGGTTGCAGTGAACCAAGATCACACCACTGTACTCCAGCCTGGGCAAGACAGCAAGACTCTGTCTCAAAATATAAAAATAAAAGGGTGATAGTAACCGTTATCCGGCAGGATTGCGAGGGCATGGAATGAAATCATGAATAAGACCAGCCAGCACAAGTGGGTGGGTGGGCCAGGCTGGGTTGGTGCTGGCTTAGTCTGATGCCTCCCTGTTCCTTCCAAGGGTCCCTTGTCTTCTTACCTTGACCCAGAGGTCCAGGTGCACCTTGTACTGCTTTTGCTGCTCCTCGGCCAGCTTTTTGTAGTGCTCCTTCTGGCTCTGGGAGATGCGCTGCCAGCGGCTGCCTATCTCCACCATGCGCTCCTTCAGCGGCAGGTGGTTCAGCTCCCCATTGGACAGCAGCTCCTGGGAGAACTTCTGGTAACCGTTCCTGGAAGGTGGGGGTGGTACAAGGAGGGTCAGGACCCCAACAAAGCAGCCCTCCAGCCCTGACCCTCCCCCACCTCCAGGGTAGGCTCCAACCCCCAGGCTCACATGGGAGGCTTCTTGGGTTCTCCCTGGAATTTCATCTTCTTGGAAGAATTTGTAGCAGCTGGAGGTGCCCGCATCTCACTCAGCTCTCTCTGGAGGGAGAAAGGTCACACTCACCCCCCAGTCCCACCCCCAAAATACTGTTGCCTTCTGCCCCATGCCATCAGCACCTTAGCTGGCTGTCTTTTTCTGTGCTGGGGAGGAAGAGAAACAGGTAGAGCTAGTGAGCAACCTCCTAACAGCTCACGTCTGCAGCAGGCACCACAGTTTACAAGTGCTTTCACAACTGCTCGTGTCCCCGAGTCAGCCTGGAGGCTAGCAATGTCACCCCCACCTTACTGATGAGAGGCAGGGGTTCAGAGAAAGAAGCTGAGGCTTGCTGAGGGTCACAGACCAAGACTGGGCCTTCTTGCTCAGAGAGGCTCACCCAAAGGGGAGTGCCCGAGCTTTCAACAAATGGGGTGGCCCCAACCCCATTCCTACCTCGTATCGCTTTTGGTCTTCGGCTGCCTTCTTAATCCACATCAGTTTCTCCTTCTTTTCCATGTTATTCCAGGTCATTTCCATGGCTTTCAAAGCCTTCACCCGGTCATTCTGGGGACCAATAAGGGTATCAGCCGTGGGAGGGGTCACCCGGGGCTGGAGGCTGCAGTACTACCTTTTCCCACCCGTCACCTTGAAGCGGGCCAGGTAGTCGCCGATGACGCTCTGTTGCCAGATCTCCTCAGCTCTCTTGGGGGACTCAGGCAGCTTGCCCCGTTCCTCGCGCTCCCCGCCGGGCTTCCTCTCGGACTGAGCCTTGAGCGCCGCCTCCCGGGCCTTGTACTTGGCCTGCGGGGATGGCCCGGGCGTCAGCCTTCCACCCACCCCCAGGGGGCGCGCGCTCCCCGCGCAGCAGCTCAGGCGCACCCGCCAGCAGGCAGAGGCGTGGGCTGGTGCAGATGTCTCCCGCCTGGGGCTCGCCCCCGCCTGGCCCGCAGCGCTCAGCTGACAGCTTCCCGCCTTCCGGCTGCTGGGCGCCGGCCCCACGTCCCAGCCCAGGCACCGCGTGGCTCAGGCTGGCTGAGGCGGCCAGGGGCGAGGTGGCGCGGCCTGCCAAGGGGAGGAGGGGGCCCTGGCAGCCCCGCTGAGGGCACGGCGCTCCGCCAGGCAGCCTGACCTTCTTCTTCTCAGACAGGTCGTTCCACATTCGGGCCAGCAGGCGGGTCAGCTCACTCTCGGAGAGCTCAGGCCGCTCCTCCTGCAGCTGCCGCCGCTTCTCCTCCGAGAAGATGAACATGGCCGACACGGGCCGCTTGGGCTTCTCAGAGCCGCCCTGTCCAGGTGCAGAGGGTCGGGGTCCGTGGTGCTGCCAGGGAGCCCAGTCTTGCCCACCCCCCTGCGCGGCCGTACCCTCTGCCCACCTTGCCCCCTTCCTGGGCTGGTTTCTTGGAGGCGGGGCTGGTGGCCTGCTTCTTGTTGATGTTCAGCATCTTCTCCTCCCCCAAGACCCGCTGCTGCTCCTCCTCAGGCAGGCTCTGGAGAGGAAAGAGGGGCACGGGCTCACAAGGGCTCTGCCTGCCAAGCCCCAGTCCTCTCTGCCCACTGCCCTACCTGAGGAACACTTACTTCGAGGAAACGGAGCAGCTCCACCTCGTAATCTTTCTTTTTCTGGGAAAGTGAGTGGAGTCAGGATCATTCTGGTGACAGTGTCACCACAGACCCTGCAGTACTCGGAGGACAGTGACCTTCAGTGGGCCTCCAGAGCCTGGGTGTGGGCTGGACTCCCTGCCTGGATGGGCTCAGTTGCTAAGCCCAGCCCAGCCCCACACCAAATTGGAGGCAAGTACCCAAGGCATACGCCACCAGGGACTGACTAGCCCAAGATGGGATCAGACCTCATGCTTCAAAACCCCAAGGCAGGGTGGCCCCTGCCACAGCTCACCTGGTCACACTTCTTGTGATAGGCGTCCTTCTCCTTCTGGGACAGCAGCTTCCACTGCTGGCTGCACAGCACCATGCGTTCCGTGCTGGGCACGTCCTTCATGTTGGCCATGAGCTCTGCGCAGTACAGCGAGTAGCTGTTCCTATCAGAGCGGCGGGGAGAGAGGCGCAGCCCGTGAGCGAGCAGGACAGCAGGCCTCCTCACCGGCAGAGCCCAGCCCAACTTCCCAGCTGCCCACTTGCCCACCCACCACAGGGCAGCACTCACGGAGGTGGCTTAGTGGGTCGCCCATCAAACTTGTCCTTGAGCTGGCGTTCAGCTTTGGTGAGGGTGGACTTGGTGATACCCTCCTCACTGATGTTCAGTTCTGGGTGCTTCTGGATATAGTCTCTCATGATCTCCTGCAGAGCCAGGTGAGGGGATGGAGGGCAATGGGGTGTGGGGTTAGCTGGGGCAGGGGCACGGGGAGAGCCGCTGGGGAGGGCAGGCAGGGAGCAAAGCTGGGGATGGCTGCACATCAATGGTGTCACATGAGACATGGTGCCCTGCCCTGCCCTAGCCTGAGATCTCATGGGGGTGGGGGGTGGGGAAGGTAGGGGCAGAGGTGAGGGGCCCAGAAGGCCCCTCCCTCAACAGAGGATGGGGAGTGACACCTCCCGCAGAGTGCGGTGGCCACGGAGTCGGAGGGCAGAGGCTCGTGAAGAGCCGGACAGGGAGGAGCGCAGCGGAAGCCTAACCTCGTACTCCTTCCGCTGCTCCAGGGCCTTATGAATCCATTTCAGCCTCTTTTTGTCCGAGAGCTGAGACCACTGCTTCCCCAGGGAGTCCTTCACCTCCTTCGTAGTGGCCTGCAAACCAAAAGCCGTCAGACACGCACAGGCAGCCAGGGGCAGGGGAGGGGGGAAGGGGCACAGAGGCCCCGCCCCTCAGGCCATGGGAGGTCACATCAGTGTCCCCCACAGGCCAGGAGGGGAAGGTGGAGAGGCGGAGATCCCGCCTGGGTGCAAGGGGACTGGCTCATACACGCACGCACGCACACGCTCGCACGCCAGCTGGCCCGGGCCCTGTCCATGCAGCCCACCCCTGGGGAGGGGCCTCCTCTCCTGCTCCCCTGCACCGTGCCCCGCCGACCTGGTGCGGCTCCCCCCGGCCACCGCCGTGCATCCTCCACCCCCAGCCCTTGGCCGGACACTCACATCTGGCCGCACTTTGAGATACACCTTCTTCTCGTGGGTGTACCACAGCTGCTGGGGGGTTTTGGGCTTCTCTGGGATGTCCGATTTCTTGGCATTCTGGATTAGGTCGGGGTGATCCTCCCTAGCCAGGACATGGGGAGCAAGGATCAGCAGGGGACGCTGCCAGGGCAGACCCAAGCTAGCTGTCCCACCCACCAAGCCTCCTGGGCCTTTCAGCTGGGGCTCAGTGGGACAGTGGCTGCCTGCCTGTCCCTGCCCCTGAGCATGATACACTAGGGCTCACATGTGACCCATCCTCTTCCATGCCTCAGAGATGGCAAACTCCAGGCTCTGGCCAGGGTTAGCCTATTCTGCTGCCCCCAGTTCCCCATAGCCCTCCTCTGGGCTCCACTGCCTTACCTGAATCGGGCCAGGTTTCGCTCGAACTCCTGTTTCTCTCTCTGGAAGTCCTGAATATATTTCATCTGGGGGGAGGAGGGGATAGGGTCACCCAGGACCCAACAGTATCTCGCCCTGAGCTATGAAGGCCACCCAGACCCCTCCTCGCTGGCTCTTCTGCCTCCCACGCTGTGATGCAGGGAGTGGAGGCTGGTGCCCTGCCCGCCTCCCGGCGGGACTCACCACAGAGCAGACCTGCCGGCTTCTACCACAGATCGTGGGAGCTGCAGGGGCTGCCCAGACACTGAATCCTATATCCTATTCTCTCCTTCTGAGCGACAGTCCCAGAAGGGGGCCATGGCATTACCCATGGTCACACAGTGCGCAGTGGCAGCGCTGAGGCTCCCCCACTCATTTCTCCAACACCACAGAACTCTCACAGTGGAGTCAGGTGCAGGCCTTGCTCCCTCTTCTCACTGTCTGAGGCAGCTGACATTAGTCTGGCCCCTTGGAGGTGGCCTCTACATGGGGCCAGGGCTGGGCTGAGTCCTATTTCCAAGGCATGAGGGCAGATTGTGGAGGGGAACCCAGAGTAAGTTCTTCCAGTACAAGTCACAGCCAGCTGCCCTGCATCTTCCTGCCCATTTCTGACACCATTACCTTCTTCCCTTTCTCTAGGATCCCAGCTGTCTGTCCCCTCCAGCTCTCCCTCCCTCAGCCCACTCATTCTCTCCCACCACTTGGCTTCCCTTCCCTTCATCACCCCCTTTTTGGCCTCTCCACTGCCTTCCCACCCTCACCTCACTCCCTCCCTGCATCTTTCCCCACTTCTGCATAGTCTCCCTCTTGTTCCTCTTGTTCCTTTCCAATGTGTCTCTTTCTCTTCATCAACCTCCTCTCTTGGCTCCCATGCAATGTCCATCTCTTCTGTTGTCCTCGCAGGCTCACAAGAGTGGCACTGGCAGGTGCCAGGAGCTCATGGCAATTGAGCCCAACCCGCCTCTTATAGAAGTACCAGACAGAGAAAGGCAGCGCTCCTTTCCCATAGTTCCCATAGAAAACCAGAAGCAGAGCTCAGCCTCCTCTTCCCCAATCTCAGTACTCCTCAGACAAAAGTTTTAGAGCTGGAGAACACCACACAGACCTGGCTCACCTCACATAAGGACCAGGCCCAGAGAAGTAAAATGACTTACCAAAGGCCCCATACACAGCAATTCAGTGCCAGAGCCAGGAGAGCAGGCCCAAGTCTTGTGCCCCCCAGGACAGCACCTCATCCACTCTACCAGTTTCTTCTGGCCTTCCCTGACTCTAACTCTAGAGCTTGGCCTCTCCCTCCCATCCCATGAGTGTTTGGGTGTGTGCAGCCAGCTGTCCAACATCCTCATCAAAAGAGTCAACAACAGTTCCAGCAATCCATACCCCTGCTCTGCTTGGGTAGTGGTTGCCGACAGCTGGCTTTTTTGGGTACAGCACCAAGGGCATGTTACTCTGCAGCCAGGGTATGCCAACCAGGAAAAAGGCTACTAACAGCATGGCGGCGGCCGGTGCCACCTTTTGAGAACTGGCTGTGTATGGCTTTGTTTCCTCTCCAAGCAGATGTGCTTCTTGTCTTTCCCGCTGCCCTTCCCCATCTATCCCTGGCTCTGTCTCCTTGTCCAGTGTCTCTTCTTTGTGTCCCCTGTCCCCATCCCATCTTCCTCGTGTCCCATCTGCAGGGCTCCTCCAATGTTTTGCTGCCTTTCTCTGGGAGGGACCTCCTGAGCTCTGTGCGTGACTGCAGCCCTGCCTGGGAGGCTTGGGCAACCCTCCAACCAGAGTTAATGCTTTGATGGTCTGGGACAGTACCCAACCTCTGCAAGGAACAGTATGAGGCCAGGAGGGACAATGTGTGTCCTTGAGTGAACATGTGTGCGTGGAGAAGGAAGTGCACTTCACAGGTGGACATGGCAGTAACAGCACTGGACTGGGACTCTGGGGCACTAAATCCTGCTCTAGTATCAATAGTTGTGTCACCCGGGACACTTAACCCTCCTGCACCTCAGTTCCTTGCCCACAAAACTGGGATAACCTTTTCCTGGGGTTACCTTTATGAAGACATTGCAAATATCAGATGAGACCATGACGGGAAACGTCATAGAGAGTGAAGAAGTACTGCGCAGCCTAACAGTGAGGATGGGTGTATGGGGGAGAGAGCCTGATGAAACAGAATGCTGTGGGTTTTCTGTAGGGGGAAAGGTTGGTCTGAGCATCTGCTCTCTGGTTTACATCTGTGGTGGTGCCTGTGCCTGAACACGTGTGGGCCGAGGAAGGGACGATCAGGTGTGCCTGCCCAGGACCTACTCTGCTGTGCTGACTCACCCTTGTCCCTGATGCCAGGTCTCTCCAAGGCCTACCTCCAACCGACCCACACCACACCAGCTGCTCCCAGCCTCTCCCCTCCTCCCACCTTAACTCTCCTCCCCCCCACCTTCTTCTTCTCCGGAAGCTCCTTGTATTTCTTGGACAGAATCTTGGTTAGGTCCAGGTTGCTCATCTCAGGGTGGAGTTTCGCATACTTGGCCCGCTTCTCCATGAAGAAGCGGAAATAAGGGGTCAGGGGCTTCTTTGGGAAGTCTGGGTGTTTCTGGAAGAAGGGACAAGGAACAAGGACACAATGGAGGTCAAATACCATCCATTCTTTGGATCTTTCCTCCCCTACCCCTCATGCTCCTCCTCCTAGTAACTCACCTTCAGTTTTTTGCCTTTGTAAGGATTTTTAACATGTTCCTGAGCATCGAGGATCAATTCTGTCAATGTACGGAACTTCCTCACCTGGAGGAAGAGGGGCGGGAGGAAGGGGAAGTTGGGAAAAGGAAAATGCCACACAGTAGCATACCCCCATCTTATAACGGGTCTCTTCTACTCTTTACTAGACTAAATTTACCAAAGAAGAGCAGAGACCAACAGCCAAATGAAGCAGGCAGCCTGACACCCAGGCACTGGCCCATGCCTACCACAGAGGCCCAGGCAGTCAGTACACACCAAAGGCCAGCAACAAGGGGACTACCTGACCTCAACCTGGTTGTCCATGCCAGCACCTCCTTCAATCTTAGCATGCTAGCACCTCTGTCAATCTCAGCACAGCTCAGGCTGTTTGGCTCAAGACCACCCAGATAGAAAGTGGCATAACTTTAAGCCAGTGCTGTCAACCGTGCCACCTCCCAAAATGCAAAGGGGCAGGTAGAGAGCTAACGGGCGACCACATGAACGCCTCTCCTGGTCTCTTTCCTTCCTGTTTACAGCCTGTTTCACTTCCCCTACCACGGCTGAGGAGGGGGTAATGTGTGTATGTGTATGTGTGTGTGTCAGAAAGGGGGGATCAGTTACCTCGTTAGAAATCTCCACCCATTTGAGCTTGCACATGTCTCCAGAGAAGTCCTTAAATGCAACTTTTTCCCAGTCCATATGTGATTCGGTGGTTTTGAATTTGGAGCTGTCATTGGATGGAAGGTTGTTCTTCATGCATTCCAGTAAAGTCAGCATGTCTTCTTGGGACCAACGGTCTGGTGAAGGGTAACAGAGGCCATCATGCCTGGCTCACGCTATCCCCCCAATCTGTTCCCCAGTTCTTGAGTGCTCAACTCTTCCTCCCTAGGGCATCCCAGCCCCTGGTTGCTTCCCATCTGAAGGCAGAGACAAGATATGGCTCAGCCCTAAGGAAACTGTGGCCATATTGGATGAGGGCAGGGACTCCAGTCCAGACCCTGCTATACCTAGAAAGCCAGGCTCAAACTCAAGTCTGGCTTGCTTCAAAGCTATTATCATTTCTACTGTGCCAAGTTGCAACAGGCAGCTATTTGCTGTAAGGGGAAGAGGGGTGGAAATGAAGGTACAGTGATTCAGGACTTTGTGGGAGATGAGGTAGCTTGTCAGAGAAGGAGGGAAGCAAGGAGGCAATGTAACTAAATGTGCTGCCAAGTTCAAGTTCTGAGTAGATATTCTAAATGTGCAAGGACTGAGGATGGGATGTGGGCAGTAAGGAAAACTCATGCAGGTGTCTTTCCTGCACAGCTGGAAACCAATGTTAGAGATACCCACTATCCCCTAGCCCCTCAAGGCAGATCAAGGGAGAATTTCTGGCAAATAAGAAAAAGGAAACAGAAACAGAAGCAGGATACATGGCAACTCTGAGGCAAAGTAGGCAGGTGCATAAAAGCTCTCAGGGCCCTGATCCAGGGAGAACCCCCAGAATTACAAGCTGTCTTGTCAGCCCAACTCCCCAGGGAAGCAAGACCAGGTCTGGACCAGTTATTTTCAGCCACTGAAATGCAGCCCCAGAGAGCTCTAGGCCTCTGTGGATGGGCTGGGAGAATAGCCACCCAAGGCCAGAAGTCAAAAGGGCTCTCCATTTTCATTTGCATCTCGTAACCTAGGCCAGGGATACTGCAGAATGGCCACAAGGAGCCATAATGCCCTCTCCCCTCAATGTCCCACAAGCATGGCCAGCTGCCCAGCTCCATCCTACCCTCCACCCCCATCCAGACTGGATCACTGCTGAATGAGGCAGAGATCTAGTTGAGTACATATATCCCATGGCTTGGGGCCTCAAAACACCAAAACAGCCCTCTTCTCCACCTGCCTCTACAAAAGCCTCATGGTCCTCCTAAAAAGTCTGAGAAGGCTTCCCTAATCGCTTCCTGACCCTTCCTCTACAGTCATCATTCTTCCCATTCCAGGACACTGGGCTGGGACACACTTAAGGCTGAATGCGAATCCCAGAAGGCAGGCCTCCTCTAACATAGGGTGTGAGGGACAGGGAGAGAGGGGAGGTAAGCCACTCCAGGCCAAAAAAATTGGATTCAGCCAAACCCCAAGTGTGGGAGATGCTTGATTCATAAATACTCAAGGCACTTTCTCCCCCAGTTCAGTGTATGCAGACTGGAAAAGCCCTTGAAGAAGGCAGTGTGCCCCACAGCCACGAGGCAAAGAGGGTTTAAGTTTCAGAGGGCTGGGAGTGGATGCCCCTACCTTGGCCTTTGGGGGCGGCCATTTCCAGGTCTGTGGGGCAGTCGGCTTCTCCGTTCATCCTCCAGCTGTCCAGCCACCTCCTCGGTCGTGCTGGCTGGGCAACCCGGGGTCAAAGCCACCTCACCCTTTGGAAGACATACAAGTTCCCACTCAGGAAGGCTGAGAAGTGAACGACTTTCTAACCCTCCCCGCCCAGAGTAAAGGGGGGCAGGTCCACGCTCTCAGAGACCCAGCCATGACCTTATTAGACTTAAGGGGTCTCTGGGAGGGGGAGTACGCCCCTCCTCTTCTTCCTGACCCCCCTCCCCCAGCCCCTGCGGCCCGGCTCCGCGGTGCGCGCCCTCCCCTGCCCACGCGAGGGCCTGCTCCCAGCTCCCGCGTGCAGCGGGCGCCCGCCCTCCGCCCCCCTTCCCCAACCCCAGCCAAAAAAAAAAAAAAAAAAAAAAAACCCCCCCCCCCCCTG
>NW_016806409.1:306269-310565 GCF_001698545.2 Rhinopithecus bieti
TTAGATTTGCAAAAAATCGGAAAACCGGGGAGCACCCCGCCTTATCCGATCTCCATGCTCCGCGAGGGCCTTCCGGGTTTTAAAAGGACGAGCTTCTCAATGTCCCCCCTCTTCGCTGGGTTTAGGATCCGAGGAGTCCGAGCAAAAGTTCTCCCCTGGGTCGTAGTGAGGGGTGTCAGGGTGGGAGATGCGGGGATTTTTCAAGAAGCAGCAGCTATCCTTCCTACCCCGGCGTCGGTCACTGGGCGGGGGTAGGGGAAAGAGCAAAATCTCAGTGGGTTTGCGCGAGGGATCTTCTGGGGTCGAGGCGGGTGGGGGGGAGTCGGAACCGGGAGACACCACTTGGCGCATCTCCCCCTCGGTCTATATCGCCTGTCTTCTGCCAGCTCCCCCTTTAATTTTTTTTCTCTCCTTTAATCTAATTTCTTCCAACTCCACCTTTGTTGTTACCGGCGTCACGCCCGGACCAGCCAATCCCCGCCACGCAATCAGCTTGTCAAAAAGCCTCGGCCGGCCCTGGGAAAGCAGGCCGCAGGCGCTGCCCCCCGGCGGCGGCGGGCAGCCGCGAGGGGAGCCCAGCACCCGGTTCTCGCTGCTCCGGGCGGCAGCGGAGCAGCCTCCGACGAGACGTCTCCCGGTTTACTATCCTGCAGGCCGGGGATGAAAGGCCTGGACGGGGTCCACCACCCACCTTCCCACTACCATAGCTGTGGTTGTCTGTCTTTACCTCCCCTTTTCAGAGGAAAGGTTATCAGAACAGGACGCAGGGAGCCAGAAGACCATCTGAAGGAAGGCTGCTTCCAGCAGGCCCGGCCTCCAGCCACGGCTTCTGGGGCAGCGCCATTGCTCCTGGCTCTCAGGCTGCCAGTCTCCCACACCGAGGCTCTACTGCCCGCATCTCGGCCAGCTGGATCACCCAGCCCCTTTCGACTCTCCCCTGGCATGCAGCCTTCTCCTCCACTCGGCCTGCCTCTTTGCTGCTGTAATTCCTCTTGTCTCCTGGGAGAAATGAGATTGTTTTCCCAGGACTTCCAGATCCCACTTCTGTCACGTTTCACAAACAGGGAGGAAGCCCTGTCAAGATCTGATGTGTCCTGTTTTTGTTTGTTTGTTTTTGGGGGCACTGGCATGTAGGAGAGGCGGATTTACCACTGGTAGATTAATTTCAGCTTCTAGGCCCCTAACTTTCAGGGCCTGCCCAAGACCCTGAACTTAGTTTTGTTTTCATTTTTTTTTTTTTTTTTTTTTTTTTGTCAAAAGAGCCACCAACCACCTACCCCTCACCCTGGAATTGCACATGTTTCTGACCTTACAAACCCAGATCGGCCTTTGGAATATACACAGGGCAATTTGTGTAGGATCACACTGCACTAAAAGTGAGGCATGGTGGGCTAGGCGCACTGGCTCACACCTGTAATCCCAGCACTTTGGGAGACCGAGACAGGAGGTCTTAAGTGATTAAGCCCAGGAGTTCGAGATCAGCTTAGACAACATAGCAAGACCCTGCCTCTACAAACACACACACACCCTATTATAATATGTTAAAAAAAAAAAAAAAAAAAAAAAAAGGAAAAGTGAGGCATAGAACTGACTATTGTTTTGACTAGGAAAGAGCGAAGGGTTTGGAATCCAAAGTTCCAGCCTCCCCACCTTAATAGTGTGTGCATCTGAGTGTCTTATTAACTCCCTGGTCCCAGTTTCCACATCTGTAAAGTTAGAATAGCAATCCTATTTACTTGGCTTCTCTCACTAGGGATCGGAAGGTCAAATGAGATGATGTATGTAAAATTGTAAAGTCCTCCACAGATGGCACTTGCCACATTACAGCGAGAGAACCTGAGACCTCCCCCACCAACAACGTTCCAAATCTTCCACAAGCAGATCTGGAGTCCAGGTGTCCTGGCTCCTGGCCCTGAACTTTTTGGCTGGGCCAAGGGGCTTTTCGGTAAAATGCTTTGGAATAAAACAGGATGAACATGAATCATAAGAATGAGTATTTATTGATTCCTTGGGCAGCAAAAACTATGGCTGGCACCCTTCCCACTTGGAAACCAGTTGGCTTGTTTTACATCTATTTCGTCTGTGGTGAGGTCAGGAGTCCAAGACTTGGGCTAAGGGCCAGAGTATGAGGGAATCTGCTCTTGTCCCTTTTTCTTTGCCCCCTTTCCTAGCTCATCTCCCTCCCCACCCTCCAGCCTTCTGGCATGTGCCTTGAAGCAGAGCGCTGGCATTCAATAACCCCAGCCCAGGCTGGTGACAAAGCAGGATCCTAGCTACACAATTTCCACTTGGCCTCAGCATTACCCCAGGTTGCCAGCATCCAAGCACCAGCTTATATAAAACCCCCAGAGTGCCTGGAATGCGTTAACCAAAGTGTGGTACTTAAATTCCCGGTCTACAGGGAGTAATTTTAGATGGTATACCAATATTTTCAGATTTATATATTTTAATGTGTATTAGAAATGTTCTGTTTTTAAATATTTATTTAAGATGGTAGAAAGACACACGTGTTTGGGCCAAGAATGTTACTATCCCTTGTTACTTTTTTTTTTTTTGAGACAGAGTTTGACTTACTGCAACCCCCGCCTCCTGGGTTCAAGCGATTCTCCTGCCTCCGCCTCCTGAGTAGCTGGAATTACAGGCATGCGCCACCACACCTGGCTAATTTTGTATTTTTAGTAGAGATGGGGTTTCTCCATGTTGGTCAGGCTGGTCTCGAACTTCCGACCTCAGGTGATCTGCCCGCCTCAGCCTCCCAATGTGCTGGGATTACAGAAGACTGCACCCGGCCTGTCCCTTTTTTTTTTTTGAGTCTCACTCTGTTGCCCAGGCTGGAGTGCAGTGGCACAATCTCAGCTCACTACAAGCTCTGCCTCCTGGGTTCACGCCATTCTCCTGCCTCAGCCTCCCAAGTAGCTGGGACTACAGGTGCCTGCCACCACGCCCAGCTAATTTTTTGTATTTTTAGTAGAGACGGGGTTTCACTGTGTTAGCCAGGATGATCTTGATCTCCTGACCTTGTGATCCGCCCGCCTTGGCCTCCCAAAGTGCTGGGATTACAGGCGTGAGCCATCGCGCCCAGCCCCCTTGTTATTTTTTTATTGCTGCGTAAATTAGAGATAGTAAAGTACATACACTTTAAGTATACAACTTTTTTTTTTTTCTTTCTTGAGACTGAGCTTCGCTCTTGTCACCCAGACTGGAGTGCAATGGCACGATCTTGGCTCACTGCAACCTCTATCTCCCTGGTTCAAGCAATTCTGGCTCAGCCTCCTGAGTAGCTGGGAGTAGAGGCATGCATCACCACACCCAGCTAATTTTTTTTGTATTTTTATTTATTTTATTCTATTTTTATTTATTTTTTTTGAGATTGAGTCTCACTCTGTTACCCAGGCTGGAGTGCAGTGGTATGATCTCAGCTCACTGCAACCTCTGCCTCCCAGGTTCAGGCGATTCTCCTGTCTCAGCCTCCTGAGTAGCTGGGATTACAGGCGACCACCACAATGCCCAGCTAATTTTTGTATTTTTAGTAAAGATCGGATTTCATCATGTTGGCCAGACTGGTTTCGAACCCCTCACCTCAGGTGATCTGCCTGTATCAGCCTCCTAAAGTGCTGGGATTACAGGCAGGAGCCACCCAAACCAGCCTAAGTATACAGCTTGATGAACTTTTAGGTATGTGTATTTAGTATCATATTACATATGTGCATACCATGTAACCAGCACCCAGGTCAAAATATCAAATATTTCTAGTACTTAGCAAGTTTTTTTTTGAGATGGAGTCTCGCTCTGTCACCCAGGCAGGAGTGCAGTGGTGCCATCTCAGCTCACTGCAAGCTCCACCTCCCGAGTTCACGCCATTCTCCTACCTTAGCCTCCCGAGTAGCTGGGACTACAGGCGCCTGCCACCACGACCGGTTAATTTTTTCTTTTTTCTTTTTTTTTTTGTATTTTTAGTAGAGACGGGGTTTTACCGTGTTATAGCCAGGATGGTCTTGATCTCCTGACCTCGTGATCCGCCCACCTCGGCCTCCCGAAGTGCTGGGATTATAGGCGTGAGCCACCGCGCCTAGTGCATTTAGCAAGTTTACTCAGTCAGTATTCCCCTCCAAATATCATCACTGTTCTGAGCTCTATCACCATTATCACCATAGATAAGTTTTGCCTGTTTTTGTAGTATTTCCATTGTATAAATATACCACAATTTATCCATTCTACATTTACTTATTTATTTTAAAGATGAAGTCTTGCTATGTTGCCCTGGCTGGTCTTGAACTCTTGAACTCCTGGTTTTTT
>NW_016806409.1:310718-317584 GCF_001698545.2 Rhinopithecus bieti
TTTTTTTTTTTTTTTTTTTTTTCTTGAGACAGTTTTGCTCTTGTTGTCCAGGCTAGAGTTCAATGGCACGATCTTGGGTCACTGCAACCTCTGCCTCCCGGGTTCAAGCGATTCTCCTGCCTCAGCCTCCCAAGTAGCTGGGATTACAGGCATGAGCCACCACATTTGGCTAATTTTGTATTTTCAGTAGAGACGGGGTTTCTCCATGTTGGTCAGGCTGGTCTTGAACTCCCGACCTCAGGTGATCTGCCCGTCTCAGCCTCCCAAAGTGCTGGGATTATAGGCGTGAGCCACTGTGCCTGGACTTGTTTTATTCTTGAGACAGAGTCTCGCTGTGTCACCCAGGCTGTAGTACAGTGGTGTGATCTCGGCTCACTGCAACCTTCACCTCCCAGGCTCAAGCCAATCTCATGCCTCAGCCTCCCAAGTAGCTGGGACTACAGGCCTGCACCACCATGCCTGGCCAATTTTTTGTATTTTTAGTAGAGACTAGGTTTCACCATGTTACCCAGGCTGGTCTTGAACTCCTGAGCTCAGGCAATCCGCCTGCCTCCACCTCCCAAACTGCTAGGATTACAGGCGTGAGCCACCGTACCCGACCACAAGTTCAAATTAATTAAAATTAAATAAAATGGAAAATTCAGTTCCTCAGTCACATTTGCCATATATCAAGTGCTCCGTGGCTGTATGTGTCTAGTGCTACCTTACTGGATAGTAGAGATATAGAACATTTTCTAGGCCGGGTGCAGTGGTTCACGCCTGTAATCCCAGCACTTTGGGAGGCTGAGGCGGGTGGATCACCAGAGGTCAGGAGTTCGAGATCAGCCTGGCCAACAGGGTGAAACCCTATCTGTACTAAAAATACAAAAATTAGCCTGGCATGGTGGCAAGCACCTGTAATCCTAGCTACTCAGCAGGCTGAGGCAAGAGAATCACTTGAACCCGGGAGGCGGAGGTTGCAGTGAGTTGAGATCCCACCACTGTACTCTATCTAGCCTGGGCGACAGAGCAAGACTCTGTCTCAAAAAAAAAAAAAGAAAGAAAGAAAGAAAGAATAGAGGGTGGTGATTTGGGGTACATGGTGTGAGGGGATGGCAGGATATGAAGGAAAGGGCAGCTGAGTAGAGCTCTTGGAGGTAAAACTCACAAAAATGTAGGGCCCCCTCTGACCTAGTCCATCTGCAATTTTATTTTTTATTTTTTAATTTTTTATTTTTAGAAGAAATACGGACTTCAGTGAAGAGTTTTCCCTTTGGTACAAGTGAGACCCATGGAAACATCCCAACAACAATAAGAGGAGGCTTTATCCACAAGGCCTAAAGAGAAAGCCCGGCTTGCTGTTGTGTGGCCACTCCAGGCCTAGGCAGGGCTGGACCTGTAGAAGGTACTCAGGAACTGCAGGTTTTGCATTTCCCCTTTGTGAAACAAACATGCATTCCCGCAAACTTCTGCTTCCCAGCCTCGTTGTAAGAGGCCCAAGTTTTTCTAGTCCTAGCTGGAAATCAATTTCATCTGCCTCAGGTCTCTGATGTAAATAATAATGCTGCTGATCCCTGTTACCCCACAGGCCTGGGCAACGAAAATGCCAAGAGCTGTAAAAGGTCTTGGAAAATTCAAAAAGGTGATGTATAAATGTAATAATTGATTATCATTTTGTGCTCAAGAATAAGCCATGGAAAACAAAATTAGGAAAGTAAGTCCATATCCCTAAAATATATGCATATAAAATATTAAAAGAATGCAGTTCTTGCAGATGGTATTCAGGTTTGGTCTACTGCTTTAGGGTCTCAATGCCCCTTTTCCCACCTCCACAAAACCCACCTGGGAGACTTTACTGCACAGGAAGCCCAAATTCAGTCACCCCACCCCTCCTTTCCCAGAAAGGGAGGCAGGGCAGAGGCTCCAGGAGGAAGGGCTACATTTTGGCTGTAGAGTACAATAGGCATGCATCATGGGAGGGTGGGGTTTATGAAATGTATATACAGACTCCTTGGATTGAGGGGCCCCGGCCAGGAGGCACTGAGCAAGGGAGGGATCCATCTTCCCCCTGGCTGGGAGCGGGGCTCTGGGGCAATCTCTAAGGGCTGCATACCCCCAGGGAGAGGAGATAGCTGCCACTCCTGCCTCTGTTCTCCCAACCCAAACCAGAGAGGGTGCTGAGCAAGGAGAAAACAGGGTCCCAGAAGCCAAGAAGGTGTCAGCATCCCTGTCATTGAACTCAGGGACCCATGAATTTTTTTTTTTTTTTTTTTTTGAGATGGAATCTTGCTCTGTCGCCCAGGCGGGAGTGCAGTGGTACAATATTGGCTCACTGCACCCTCCACCTCTCGGGTTCAAGGGATTCTCCTGCCTCAGCCTCCTTAGTAACTAGGATTATAGGTGCACACCACCACACCCAGCTAATTTTGTATTTTTAGTAGAGGCGGGATTTCGCCATGTTGGCCAGACTGGTCTTGAACTCCTGACCTGAAGTGATCCATCCGCCTTGGCCTCCCAAAGTGCTGAGATTACAGCGTGAGCCACCACATCTGGCATGAACTGTTTGCATAAAATATCTTCAGACCTAGGAGATGATCAAAGGCACAAAGTTTAAACATGGGGTGGGGTTGTGGAGGGGTACAACACAGAGCTGAGGGGTGTGATTTGTTCCCCCTTGCCCAGAAGGGTGACTGCTCCACTGGGCCTATCACCACAGGACATTTTCCATGACAAGCACTCACCTTCTTGGGGAAGGGGCATCTGGTTGGCACGGGGAAGGGGCATCAGGTTGGTACAGGAAAGGCCTAGGTAAGGGGCCACTCTGTCCATTAATACTTCGGGGATTAATGTTTGGGGAGAAGCAGGATTCTCCCCAGGCTTCTGACTCAAAGTATCTCACTTAGCTGGATACTAAACCCAGTGTCCACACTACTCTTAGCTCTGACACAAGGCCAAACCCACAAAACACTCCCAAATGGGGTCCCGAGAGTTAGGGAATAGGGTGGAATCTTCTGGAAGAGAGTACTGGGGCAGATCACAGTTTTGGCTCCACAGGTTGCTATAGATACAGTTCACTGCCTGCAGAGATGATGGGCCAGTGATTGTCCATGTGGTAGCTGATGAGGTGACTGACACTCTCTCTTTTTATTTATTTTATTTTATTTTTTTGAGATGGAGTCTCGCTCTGTTGCCCAGGCTGGAGTGCAGTGGCACTATCTCGGTTCACTGCAAGCTCCGCCTCCCGGGTTTACACCATTCTCCTGCCTCAACCTCCCGAGTAGCTGGGACTACAGGTGCCTGCCACCATGCCCAGCTAATTTTTTTGTATTTTTAGTAGAGACGGGGTTTCACCATGTTAGCCAGGATGGTCTCGATCTCCTGACCTCGTCATCCGCCCGCCTTGGCCTCCCAAAGTGCTGGGACTGACACTCTCAAAGCAGTGATCCTTTGTCCAAACCAGTCCTTCAGGGTCCACCCGTAGCAGGTGCTTGGGCTGCCCACTCTGCAAGCCAGTAAGCACATACTGGCCTTGGTCGTGCTCTCCTGCCCCAAGAAGTCCCCTTGGAGCTGTGGCAATGCCTCAGCCTCTTGCTGACTCACCTTCCCATGGAACCAGGGCTCCCCTTGGAGCTGCTCAGCCACGGACACCTCTGGGGAGGGGGAGGCACCCAAAGAGCATCTTTAAAGGGCTTCATGTCAAAGACGTCCCAGGGTGCGCTGCCACTGATGGCAGGATGGGGGGCCCAGCACCACCTTCTGCTTGCTGGGCTTTGTCTAGGTTCTGGACGTTGACACAGGAGGGATCACTGGAGAGCTCTCTGCCTGCTGGACAGGGTGGTGGAGGTAGCATCTGTTTGTGGACTTCTGGATCTCCCCCAGCAGGCTGTCCCACAGGCAGTGTAGCTCCCAAGTGGCTGGGGGACCAGACACTGGGTGGAGTGGGTCAAGCAGCCTCTGAAGCGGCTCCTTCCCGAAGCCTCATGTCTACGAACTCCCCAAGAGGAGGTTCCTTCCCTGGGACGTCATTATAGTGCTAATGGTCAGGTGGCTCTTCCTCCTCCTCCTTATTCCAAGCTGATCCATCAAAGCCAGCCATCCTGTCATGGGGGTGACCAGTTGGGGTGGGTTCCTGAGGTATTGTTTGAAGCACAACTCGAAGGCCTGGTCAATGGTGCTGATGACATCCTGGGAAGGCCTTTGGGACACTCCAGAATGTGGCAGGCTTTCTGATTCACAGGGTCTTTGGCAACATAGGCAACATCCTCAGCTGTGTCCTGTTGGCAGTCTGCGGCCATGAAGTTGAGGCTACTAGTGGAAACTGTAAGAGTGATCGGCATTCCAGCAAATTTCAGGTTACTCTTTCCCATGATAGAGCTGAACAGGCAGCTACAGGGCTTTCTCGTCCTTGTCACCCTCTTAGCACCAGGCACAGCATCACACACCAGACTGATGGCCTGCCTCCCTGAGTGACCTGAGTTGCGTGTTGAAGTCGAGGGCACGCATTGATTGCAAGACTCCATATAGCCCATGGAAGTGAGCCTGGGCCATTAGCATCCTCTGCAACAACAGCTGTGGATTGGAGCTAGCAAAATGAGGACGGGAAGGAAGTGGTCTCAGTGGATGCAGAGCAGGGCCAAGAGGAAGAGCAAAGCAGGGCCTCATGGAATCTCCGCATCGCACTGCGGGCCGATTTGGTTCCAGATCACACCACTGCCTGCTTAGGTCACCACTCCAACTTTCTCCTCTGGCCCTGCCTCCCTATAGACACTTTATTATACTCACTTCCGGCCTCACTAACCCCTGACCCTTGCCCCCTGGGGTTTTTAACTTTCAGAGTTGCTCACATTGAGCCTACAGCAATTTGTCAATTACACTTCAGGTTTTCCTACAGTGGCACTGGTTCCTGTGGAGGTTGCTGCTTGTGAATTTCTGCTCCCATAAACTGTGATTCTCAGGCTGGGCATCGTGGCTCATGCCTGTAATCCCAACACTTTGGGAGGCTGAGGCAGGAGTATTGCTTGAGCCCAGGAGTTTGAGACCAGCCTGGACAACACAGGGAGACCTCATCTCTACCAAAAATTGAAAAATTAGCTGGGTGTGGTGGCTCGTGTTTGTAGCCCCAACTATTAGAGAGGCTGAGACAGAAGAATTGCTTGAGCCCGGGTATTTGAGGCTGCAGTGAGCTATCATTGTGCCACTGTACTGCAGACAGAGCAAGAGCCTGTCTAAGAAAAAAATTGTGATTTTATCTGACTGGCTCACCAATTTAGGGCACAACAATTTGCTGTGTGACCCCACTTCTCTGATGGACCTAACAAGAGTTGATTTTTCAGTTTTTTCAGCTTTTTACTTGTTTGAGTGTAGAGGTGATTTCCAAGCTCTTTACGTGTTAGACTGGAAACTTTCCTTCTTGGTTTTTTTTGTTTTTTTTTTTTTGAGACGGAGTCTCGCTCTGTCGCCTGGGCTGGAGTGCAGTGACCGGATCTCAGCTCACTGCAAGCTCTGCCTCCCGGGTTTACGCCATTCTCCTGCCTCAGCCTCCCGAGTAGCTGGGACTACAGGCACCAGCCACCTTGCCCGGCTAGCTTTTGTATTTTTTAGTAGAGACGGGGTTTCACCGTGTTAGCCACGATGGTCTCGAACTCCTGACCTCGTGATCCGCCCATCTCGGCCTCCCAAAGTGCTGGGATTACAGGCTTGAGCCACCGCGCCCGGCCTTTTTTTTTTTTTTTTTAAGAGGAAGTCTTGCTATGTTGCCCAAGCTAATCTTGAACCCCTGGGCTCATAATCCCAACTCCAAAGTGTTGGGATTACAGGCGTGAGCCACCTTGCCCAGTCGAAATCCTTTATTTCATTTTGAGTGAATTTGGCTGTTTGTGTCTTTCACTCTGTTTAAAAAATTATATAGGGGCTGGGTGTGGTAGCGCATGCCTATAATCCCAGCACTTTGGGAGGCCAAGGCAGCAGGATTGCTTGAGCCCGGGAGTTTGAGACCAGTCTGGGCAACATAGCAAGACCCTGTCTCTACAGAAAATACAAAAATTAGCCGAGGATAGTGCCCTCATGCCTGTGATCCCAGCTACTTAGGAGGCTGAGGCAGGAGGATCACTGGAACCCAGGAAGTTGAGGATGCAATGAGCCATGATTGTTCCACTGCACTCCAGCGTGGATGACAGAGTAAGACCCTGTCTCAAAAGAAAAGGAAAAAGAAAAAAAAAAATTCCCACACAGCACAGATGATAGGAATTTTTTTATCCTGATGTATAGGAATTTTATTTTACTTTTTAATTTATTTAATTAATTAATTAATTATTATTATTATTATTTTGAGACAGAGTTTCTCTCTTGTTGCCAAGGCTGGAGTGTAGTGGCCCGATCTCAGCTTACTGCAACCTCTGCCTCCCAGGCTCATGCGATTCTCCTGCCTCAGCCTCCCAAGTAGCTGGGATTACAGGGGCGCACCACTACGGCCGGCTAAGTTTTGTATTTTTAGTAGAAACAGGGTCTCATCATGTTGGCCAGGCTGGTCTCAAATGCCTGGCCTCAAGCGATCCGCCTGCCTCAGTCTCCCAAAGTGCTGGGATTCCAGGAGTGAGCCACCATGCCCGGCCAACAGAAATTTTACAATTTCATTTAAGTTGTCAAATGTATGGGTATTTATGTTTGTAGTACTCCTTTGTTATTCTTTTAATGTTTTTAGGGTCTGTAGTGATGTCTTCCTTTTCTGTTGTTTATAGTTTGTGTCTCTTCTCTGTTTTTCTTGGTCAGTCTGACCAAAGGTTTATCAATTTTACTGATTTTTTTCCAAAGAACTAGCTTTTGGTTTCACCGACTTCCTCTACAGTTTGTTCTCAATTTCATTGATTTTTTTTTTTTTTTTTTTTTTT
>NW_016806409.1:319394-326131 GCF_001698545.2 Rhinopithecus bieti
TATTTTATTTTATTTTATTTTATTTTATTTTATTTTATTTTTTTGAGACGGAGTCCCGCTCTGCCGCCCAGGCTGCAGTGCAGTGGCTGGATCTCAGCTCACTGCAAGCTCCGCCTCCTGGGTTTACACCATTCTCCTGCCTCAGCCTCCCGAGTAGCTGGGACTACAGGCGCCCGCCACCTCGCCTGGCTAGTTTTTTGTGTTTTTTAGTAGAGACAGGGTTTCACCGTGTTAGCCAGGATGGTCTCGATCTCCTGACCTCGTGATCCGCCCGTCTCGGCCTCCCAAAGTGCTGGGATTACAGGCTTGAGCCACCGCGCCCGGCCTCAAATTTTATTTTTTAATTGATTGGGTGTGGTGATTGGTGCCTGTTGTCCTAGCTACTCCAGAGACTGAGGTAGGAGGATTACTTCAGCCTGGGAAGTTGAGGCTGCAGTGAGCCGTGATTGAGCCACTGTACTCCAGCCTAGGTGACAGAGTGGGACACTCTAAAATTAAAGAAAAAAAAAAATACACACATGCATGCAGACATGCTCTATTTTAAAATATATGTAAGGTAGGCTGGGCGCAGTGGCTCACACCTGTTAATCCCAGCACTTTGGGAGCCTGAGGCGGGTGAAATCACTTGAGTCCAAGAGTTCAAGACCAGCTTGGGCAACATGATAAAACCCCACCTCTACCAAAAATTAAAAAAATTAGCTGGGCGTGGTAGAACACACCTGTAGTCCCAGCTACTAGGGAGGCTGAGGTGGGAAAATCACTTGAGCCCAGGAGGTGGAGGTTGCAGTGAGCCAAGATCGTGCCACTGCACTCCAGCCTGGGAGACAGAGCAAGACCCTGTCTTGAAAAAAAAAAAAAAAGAAGAAGAAAGAAAGAAAAATATGTATGTAAATTAGTGTTCACATATAATAAATCTGGAGGAATATACTCTAAATTATTAACAGTGATTACTGGAGATTTTTTTGTTTGTTTGTTTTTTTAGAGACAGCCTCCCACTCTGCCTTACTCTGCTGGAGAGCAGTGGTGACATCATAGCTCACTGCAGCCTCAAAGTCCTGGGCTCAAGTGATCCTCCCACCTTAGCCTCTTGAGTAGTAGCTGGGACTACAGGTGAGCACCACTACACCTGGCTAGTTTTTAAATTTTTAGCAGACACAAAGTCTCACCATGTTGCCCAGGCTGGTCTTGAACTCCTGACCTCAAGTGATCCTCCTGCCTTGGCCTCCCAAAGTACTGGCATTACAGGCATGAGCCACCACACTTGGCCAAATTATTAGAGATTTTTATTCTCTATGTTAGATCATTCTGTAGGTATTTTATACATGTATTATTTTTGAAATCGGAAAATAAAAAGATATGTTTTAAGGGAAAGAGAGAGACGATTTGATGTGTGTGAGTGTGAATGTGCCCCCCAGCCTGCAAAGCATTTTCTGGTCCATCTTGGGAAAAAGTCAGCTGAGCACTCCTGCTGGACCCTCAGACCAAAACCCACACCTCCTGCTTCTGCTTCCTCACCTGGCCCTTCCTTCCTCACCTCCTGTCAGCTGGCTTTGGGCCCAGGTACATGGGGAAGAAACAACCTTCTGAGGTCACCATGTGGTCTGCCAACCCAGTAGGCTTTCCATGATGTCACTTCACTCTGCTGAGCAAATTTCACCCATTTCTCTTCAGGCTACTTCTCACATATATTCTATTTCCTAGACTCTATTCCTTCAAGATATTCCACCTCTCTCATCACTGGGACAGTTACTGCTTGTCCTTCGGGAGTCAGATCAAATGTCTCTGCCTCTAAGAAGCCCTGCCTAACTCCAGCTCCCTCTGCTGCTGCCACTCCCTGCACAATACCAGTGTTTTCTTTTGTTTTGTTTTTGAGACAAAGTCTCACTCCGTCACCCAGGCTGGGGTGCAGTGGTGCGATCATGGCTCACTGTAGCCTTGACCTCCTGGACTCAAGTGATCCTCCCACCGCAGCCTCTCGAATACTGACTATAGGTGCGTGCCACCAAGCCCGGCTATTTTTTTTTGGAGACAGGGTTTTGCCACGTTGCCCAGGTTAGTCTCAAACTCCTGGGCTCAAGGCATCTGCCCACCTCAGCCCCTCCCAAGGTGCTGGGTTTACAGGCATGAACACCATGGCCAGCCAGTGCTCACTCTTGATGAATGTCAGGCTCCCATACTGACCGCAGACCCTATGACAGCATGGGCTATGTCCACCTGCCTCTGCTACTGACTCACTGACATGCACAGATTCCTAATTTGCCTCCTTACAGCGAATTCCTCCTGTATGAATTCACTTCCAGGTGAATCACTTTAATCATGTCACTTCCCAGCCCGAGAACCTGCAAGACTCCCTAGTGCCTCCTGAATCAAGTCCAAACCCTTCTTGGCAGTTAGGATTCTTCAAACCTGACCTTGCTTTCCCCATCTTATATGAACCTGTTCTAGAAGGACCTACCTCTGCAGTCAAGCCTTCCCTGTGCTGTCCATACACCATTCCTACCTCCCTGCCCTTGGCCAAACCACTCCCCTACCTACCTGGGAGTTGCCCCACCCTCCATTATCCCTGACCTTAGAGACCAACTTGAATTCCCTTTTGTTTTTTTTTTGAGACGGAGTTTTGCTCTTGTCACCCAGGCTGGAGTGCAGTGGCACGATCTCATCTCCACTCACTGCAACCTCCACCTCCCAGGTTCAAGCAATTGTCCTGCCTCAGCCTCCCAAGTAGCTGGGATTACAGGTGCATGCCCCCACACCCAACTATTTTTGTATTTTTAGTAGAGACAGGGTTTTGCCCTGTTGGTCAGGCTGGTCTCGAACTCCTGACCTCAGGTGATCCGCCCACCTCGGCCTCCCAAAGTGCTGGGATTACAGGAGTGAGCCACTGTGCACGCCCCCATCTTGAATTCTATCCAGTGTCCAAAGTCTAGTTCCTCTTCTCCAGAAGCCTTCTGTCTCTGGACTATATGAGCTTGATGGCATAGAGGTGTAGAAGGACACCAGGCTCTTGGTCAAACAGCCGTGTGCCTGAATCCCACCCTGCCTCTTAGAAGCCATATGACCTATGGTGAGTTCCTTATCTTCTCTGTGCTTCAGTTTCTTTATCACTAAAATGGGGCTAGAACTGACCTCACAGGGTTATTGTGAGAAGGAAAAGAGTAAGAACACGGAAAGCACCTGGAACTGTGCCTAGCACATAGTATGTGCTCAATAAATACTAAAAGCTACTTATTCAGCTTATTCTGCTCTCTGCCCTCTCAATTTCCACAGCTCATATCCCTGTAGCCTGCCAACCCTGGGTCACATCCTGTCACACAGCCCTAGAACTGTTCCATATGATCAGCAAAACTGAGAACCCAGACCCCCCATTTACAAAGAGACAGAAACAAACCTCCCAAATATGACACACCTTGTTAGCAGTGATCAGAAGAGAAAAGGGTTTATTACCCAGCCTGGGAGTGACACCATCCCCCACCCAACAACTCTCAACAACTTGATAGGGCCCAAAGAGGGAAGGGGCCTAGAAGACTGAGAGCAGAAGAGAAAGGTGAGGCTGGCCAGGCGTGGTGGCTCATGCCTGTAATCCCAGCACGTTGGGAGGTCCAGGCGGGCAGATCACCTGAGGTCAGGAGTTTGCTAGCCTGGTCAACATGGTGAAACCCTATCTCTACTAAAAATACAAGACTTAGTACAGCATGGTGGGGGGTGCCTGTATTCTCAGTTTCTTGGGAGGCTGAGGCAAGAGAATCGCTTGAACCCGGGAAGCGGAGGTTGTAGTGAGCCGAGACCATGCCACCATGCTCTTGCACTCCAGCCTGGGCGACAAGAGCCAAACTCCGTCAAAAAAACAAAAAACAAAAAACAAAAAAAAAAAAAATGAGAAAGGTGAGACCTTTAGATGATGGGAGCCGGGTGCGTTGGCTCACGCCTGTAATCCCAGCACTTTGGCAGGCCAAGGTGGGCGGATCACAAGGTCAGGAGTTCAAGACCAGCCTGGTCAATATGGTGAAACCCCATCTCTACTAAAATACAAAATTAGCTAGGCGTGGTGGCGGGCGCCTGTAGTCCCAGCTACTCAGGAGGCTGAGGCAGGAGAATTGCTTGAACCTGGGAGGCGGAGGTTGCAGTGAGCCGAGATAGCACCACTGCACTCCAGCCTGGGTGACAGAGCGAGAGATGATAGGGATCTTGAGGGCAGCCCTCATGAATGAACTAATTCATTCATAATTAATGGTTAGAGGGGGACTGGTAGCTTTATAAGAAGAAGAGAAACCTGAATTAGCATTTCAGCAAGCTCAGCCCCCTGACCATGTGATGTGATGCCCTGCATGGCCACAGGGGACCAGAAAGAGTTTCCAAGTTCCAGGCTCTGCCTCTCTCCAATAAAGAGGAGTGGGGTTCCTATCCCTGGTTCTTAGCCTTCAAGACCTCTCCCAAGTTTCCAACCCCACCCTGGCCTCAACACTGAACTTAGGGTGCGGTCTTCCCATAAACTGTGCTAGGAACAGGGGTTGGGGTGTAGGTGGGAGGAGAAAAGAAATGCTCAACCTAAAGTCCCTGCTTCTGGGATCTTCCACTCAATTGGGAGAGATTAGACATGGATAAGCAACAAAAATCAAAATGGAAAGTGCCACACAACTGTAAGAATAAATATAGGCCTGCATGGTGCCTCACTCCTGTAGTTCCAGAACTTTGGGAGGCTGAGGTGGGAGGACCGCTTGAGCTCAGGAATTTGAGATCAGCCTGGGCAACATGGCGAGACTCCATCTCTATAAAAAATACAAAACTTAGGCCGGGTGCGGTGGCCTGTAACCCCAGCACTTTGGGAGGCCAAGACAGGCGGATCACGAGGTCAGGAGATCGAGACCATCCTGTCTAACACGGTGAAACCCCGTCTCTACTAAAAAAAATACAAAAAACTAGCCGGGCGTGGTGGTGGGCACCTGTAGTCCCAGCTACTCAGGAGGCTGAGGCAGGAGAATGGCATGAATTCAGGAGGTGGAGCTTGCAGTGAGCTGAGATCCGGCCACTGCACTCCAGCCTGGGCAGCAGAGCTAGACTCCGTCTCAAAACAAACAAACAAACAAACAAACAAACAAACAAACAAACAAAACTTAGCCAGGTGTGGTGGTGTGTGCCTATAGTCCCAGTTACTCGGGAGGCTGAAGTGGGAGGATCCCTGTAGCCTGGGAGGTGGAGGTTGCAGTGAGCCGAGATCACACCATTGCATTCTGGCCTGGGCAAAAGAGCGACAGAGTGAGATCCTTTCCAAAAAAAAAAAAAAAAAAAAAAAAAGAATAAATATAAACCTAGGGCTTGGAAGCCCAGGAGTGGGAGCCTTTGGGGACATAAAGGATAAAGGAAGAGGTAGCATTCCAGCCTCAGCCTTTGGACTTGTTAGGGTAGATGATCTTTCTCATTAAAATAAGACCAGGCAGGGTGGCTCATGCCTGTAATCCCAGCACTTTGGGAGGCCAAGGTGGGCGGATCACTTGAGGTCAGGCGTTCATGGCCAGCCTGGCCAACATGGTGAAAACCTGTCTCTCCTAAAAAAATACAAAAATTAGCCAGGTTCGCAGCTACTTGGGAGGCTGAGGCATGAGAATTGCTTGAACCCGGGAGGCGGAGGTTGCAGTGAGCTAAGATAGCACCACTGCACTTCAGCCTGGGCGACAGAGCGAAACTCCGTTTCAAATTAAAAAAAAAAAAAAAGATAAAAAAAGATATGCCAACAACATTAGAAATATTTAAGCGATCTCAGTCAGATTTCCAATTGAATGTTTTGGAAGACTACAGTAAGAGTAAGAATAAAGGCCCTCATTATAGCTAAATTATCTTTATGAAAAAGAATGAAGAGGCGTTTGGCTGGAAACATTTTAGTCTGCTTTGAATATCGCTGGCTTCTTCCCATTTTGGGGCCTCTTTGAAGTTAGGCAGGGCCACATGACTGGTTCTGGTCAAAGGGCTATAAGCACAGTGACTTCGTCATTGCCCAGCTCAGGCATTTAAGAGCTTGTGTGCATCCTCCAGCCCTTTCTTCTTCTGCCAAAGTGACCTGGAAGTCATATATTTCAGTTTCACCACAGATATAATCATCTTGGATCCATGGGCCCCATATGAAGGAAGCTGCCATGGACAAATGCAGTGGATCTTGTGTAAGTGGGAGATAAACATTCATGGATTAAGCCACTGAGATTTGGGGTTATCACCACAAGATGATCTACCCTATCTTAATACAAGGAGGACTTGGTCTAGCAGATATTAAGGCCTTCTCTAAAACTTTGGTAATAAAAAGGAGCCATGACATAGTCTGAAGAAACGCAATGGAGAAGACAGAGACAGGACCCCATATATGAGATGATTTTTTTTTTAGACGGAGTTTTGCTCTTGTAGCCCAGGCTGGAGTGCAGTGGTGTGATCTTGGCTCACTGCAACCTCTGCCTCCCGAGTTCAAGCGATTCTCCTGCTTCAGCCTCCTGAATAGATTCTCCGTACTCAGCCTCCTGAGTAGCTGGGATTACAGGCGCCCGCCACCACACCCAGCTAATTTTTGTATTTTTAGTAGAGATGGGGTTTCACCATATTGGCCAGGCTGGTCTCGAGTTCCTGACCTTGTGATCCGCCCATCTTGGCCTCCCAAAGTGCTGGGATTACAGGCGTGAGCCACCGCACCCAGAGAGAGGTAGGGCTTTTTTTTTTTTTTTTTTTTTTTTTTTTTTTTTTTTTTTTTTTTTTTTTTT
>NW_016806409.1:326918-329342 GCF_001698545.2 Rhinopithecus bieti
TTTTTTTTTTTTTTTTTTTTTTTTTTTTTTTTTTTTTTTTTTTTTTTTTTGGTGTGGGAGGGAGTTTTGCTCTTGTTGCCCAGGCTGGAGTGCAATGGTGCAATCTCGGCTCACTGCAACCTCCGCCTCCCTGGTTCAAGCGATTCTCCTG
The DNA here is from genome assembly GCF_001698545.2 of Rhinopithecus bieti. Taxonomy (NCBI): domain Eukaryota; kingdom Metazoa; phylum Chordata; class Mammalia; order Primates; family Cercopithecidae; genus Rhinopithecus; species Rhinopithecus bieti. The sequence goes on from NW_016806409.1 coordinate 327,070, forward strand.
CCTCAGCCTCCCGAATAACTGGGATTATAGGCATGCCCAGCTAATTTTGTATTTTTAGTAGAGATGGGGTTTCTCCATGTTGGTCAGCCTGGTCTTGAACTCCCGACCTCAGGTGATCTGCCCACCTCGGCCTCCCAAAGTGCTGGATTACAGGTGTAAGCCACTGCGCCAGCCAAGAGGTAAGACTCTAAGAGATGATTGGGTCATGAAGGCTCTGCCTTCATGAATGGACTAATCCATTCATGGATTAATGAATTAATGGGTTAATGGATTAGCGAGTTATCATGGGAGGGGAACTGGTGGCTTTGTAAGAAAAGAAAGACCAGGCGTGGTGGCTCAAGCCTGTAATCCCAACACTTTGGGAGGCCGAGGTGGGAGGATCACTTGAGCCAGGGAGTTGGAGACCAGCCTGGGCAATGTGCCAAGACCCTGTCTCTACAAAAAAAATTTAGTTGGGCATGGTGGCAAGTGCCTGTGGTCCCAGCTTCCCGGGAGGCTGAGGCGGGAGGATCCCTTGAGCCTGGGAGGTGGGGGCTGTAATGAGCTGTGATTGTGCCACTGTACTCCAGCCAGGGTGAGAGTGAGATCCCGTCTCAAAAGAAAAAAAAAAAAAAAGAAATGAAGAAAAAATAAAAGAGGAAACAACAGATCAAGATATAGAATCTAATGCTGATTACATATAGAAATACACATAAGACAAACCAAGTGTAAAGGTACATTTTGAGACAATTTAAAAATGTTGGTTACGGATTAGATATGAGATGATATGAAGGTATTACTGCTAATTTTGTTGGGTGTGATAGCATTGTGGTTAGGTTCAATGAGGGGGGCATGCATAGCTAAATAATATAGGGGTGAAATGGCATGAAGTCTGGGATTTAAAGTATTTCGGCAAAGGGAAAAAAGAGGAAGATAAAGCAAATGTATGTTAGGCAAATATTTAAGCAAGATTTCAACGCACAATTTTGATAATTTTTGTTTTTATTTTATTATTATTATTATTATTTTGACAGAATCTTGCTCTGTCACCCAGGATGGAGTGCAGTGATGCCATCTAGGCTCACTGCAACCTCTGCCTCCTGGGTTCAAGCGATTCTCCTGTCTCAGCCTCCTGAGTAGCTGGGATTACAGGCACATGCAACCATGCCCAACTAATTTTTTTTTTTTTTTTTTGAGACGATGTCTTGCTCTGTCTCCAGGCTGGAGTGCAGTGGCACAATCTCAGCTCACTGCAACCTCTGCCTTCTGGGTTCAAGTGATTCTCCTGCCTCAGCCCCCTGAGTAGCTGGGAATACAGGCATGCGCCACCACGCCGAGCTAATTTTTGTATTTTTAGTAGAGACAGGGTTTCACTGTGCTGGCCAGATGGTCTCGATCTCTTGATCTCGTGATCCGCCTGCCTTGGCCTCCCAAAGTGCTGGGATTACAGGTGTGAGCCACCTTGCCCAGACTAATTTTTGTATTTTTTAGTAGAGATGGGGTTTCGCCATTTTGGCCAGGCTGGTCTTGAATTCCTGACCTCAAGTGATCCTCCTGCCTCAGCCTCCCAAAGTGCTGGGATTACAGTGTGAGCCACTGCGCCCGACCTATTTTATTATTTTTTTAAGAGAATAAGTTTGACTCTGTTGTCCAGGCTGGCATGCAGTGGCATGATCTTAGTTCACTGCAGGCTTGAACTCCTGGGCTCAAGCAATCCTCCCTCCTCAGCCTCCCACGGTGCTGGGATTACAGACATTAGCCACCACACCCAGATGATAATTTCTGAATTTGACAGATGAGTATATTGGGATTCTTTCTCTACTTTTGTGTATAAAAATTTTCGTAATAAAATTTTAAAAAACAACAATGACGCATGTTTTCAAGAACCCATTCACATAAAAAGAAACAAATTAAGCAAGTTAAAATGGTTGCTGTGGCGGGGGAATAAAATAGGAGTAAGGAATGAGGACAAAAGAGGAGCAGGCCGGGTGTGGTGGCTCATGCCTGTAATCCAGGCACTTTGGGAGACCAAGGCAGGAGGATCACTTGAGGTCAGTCAGGAGTTCGAGGCCAGCCTAGGCAACATGGTGAAAACCCATCTGTACTAAAAAATACAAACATTAGCTAGGCATGGTGGTGGGCCCCTGTAATCCCAGCTTCTCAGGAGGCTGAGGCAGGAGAATTGCTTAAACCCAGGGAGCAGAGATTGCAGTGAGCCAAGATCGTGCCACTGAACTCCAGCCTGGGTGACAGAGCAAGACTCTGTCTCAAAAAAAAAAAAAAAAAAAAAAAAA
>NW_016806409.1:329672-342004 GCF_001698545.2 Rhinopithecus bieti
AAAAAAGAGGTCTGGGCGTGGTGGCTCACACCTGTAATCCCAGCACTTTGGGAGGCCGAGGCGGGGAGATCACGAGGTCAGGAGATTGAGACCATCCTGGCTAACACGGTGAAACCCCCATCTCTACTAAAAATACAAAAAATTAGCTGGGCATGGTGGTGGGCACCTGTAGTCCCAGCTACTCAGGAGGCTGAGGCAGGAGAATGGCGTGAACCCAGGAGGTGGAGCTTGCAGTGAGCCAAGATTGCTCCACTGCACTCCAGCCTAGGCGGCAGAGCGAGACTCCATCTCAAAAAAAAAAAAAAAAAAAAAAAAAAAAAAAAAAAAAAAAAAAAAAAAAGGAAAAAAAAAAAAAAAAAAAAAAAAAAAAAAAAAAAAAAAAAAAAAGACGAAGAAAAGAAGAAATGGAATGAGAAAAGGAAGAAAGAAAGGAAACAAGAACAGTTGATGATAACCTGCCCTGACCTCAGGAGGATGACTAATTTAACCCTCTGCACCTAAAGTCCACAAGGAGAAAAAGAAAATGATATCTCCTATAACTCTGTCATGGTGGCATTTTAACTTTTTCTGTCTAAGCCTCGAACCCTCACTCCTGTGCACCCTACTATATATTTCTGTGTGGCTGTCACCATGAGGAACACATCACTGAATTTTTGCCTATGAAAATGCCAGCACTGGGCCAGAACTTCTGGATATATGATATCATTTTATCCGCTTAACAACTTTGTAAGGTGAGTATCATTATCTCTATTTTACAGATACATTTAACCTCAGAGATCAGGTTATTCATCCAACTTCTACTATTAATAAATTACAAAGCTGGCACTTTGGGAGGCCAAGGTAGGATGATTGCTTGAGGCCAGGAATTCAAAACCAGCCTAGGCAACATAATGAGACCCCATCTATACAAAACAAAATGAAAAAATAAATCACAAAGCTGGTGTTCCAAACACCTTGGCCTCAAAGGCCCACGGTCATGTGATGCCATTAAGTTGATCCAATAGCTTCCTCATAATTATTCTTATTAAGGTCTGCCTACTGGTCCATTGTATCGATGGAGGGTAATTTACTGTAATTTACTAACTGCTGTCCTATTTCTGAGTATTTGGGCTCTTTCTAGCTTTCTGCTCACATAGATAGTCCTATAAATTATCTTCAGGTCCAGAGCTTTCTGAGCCTGTTGAATTACTTCCTTATCAGGGTGGGGTTCCGTTGTGTTCACACACAAATGTTGACCTCATTACAGTAGTTCATTCTCGTTGACATGGTTTTCACAAAAGAGTTGAATGGGCAAGCAGGAGTTAAAACCCAGAGACGGGCAAGATGCAGTGGCTCACACATGTAATCCCAGCATTTTGGGAAGCCGAGGTAGGTGGATCACGTGAGGACATTAGGATCACGTTAGTTCAGGGCCAGCCTGGCTAACATGGTGAAACCCCATCTCTACTAAAAATACAAAAATTAGCCGGGGTGGTGGCTCATGCCTGTAATCCCAGCTACTCGGGAGGCTGAGGCAGGAGAATTGCTTGAACCTGGTAGGTGGAAGTTGCAGTGAGCTGATATCTTGCCGCTGCACTCCAGCCTGGGCCACAAGAGCGAAACTCCATCTCAAAACAAAACAAAACAAAAACAAACAAACAAACAAAAAACTCCCCAAAAAACCCAGAGACTGTGTGTGTGCGCGCATGTCTGTGTGTGTGTGTGCGCGCGTCTGTGTGTGTGCGCGCGCGTGTGTCTGTGTGTGTGTGTGCGCGCATGTCTGTGTGTGTGTGCGTGCGTGTCTGTGTGTGTGTGTGTGCGCGTGTCTGTGTGTGTGTGTTGGGGGATGGGAGATCATGTGAGGTACAGGAAATTGGGGTAGTGTGAGGCCTCCAGCCAGGCAGGAAGTCAGTCTGGGGGGATTCCTGTGTCCCCCACATTTCCCTAACGCCTTCCTGGCGCAAGCTATTTGGGGTCTGAGGTGCAGTACAAGGGGAATTAGGCAGACTGTGATCCAGCCGCTCTCTCTTTGCCCTGATACCCCGCCCCCACCCCAGGCCCCCTCTACTCCCTCAAGAAGGCCTCCGAATCTTCTCTAAGGGTGGGAGGAGTGGGATGGACAAGCAGAAGCATGAGGTCTGCACACCCTCGCCCTGCTCCCTGGCTATCTGTTCTTAAGGCCCAGCTTCCCGTGCTGGACATCACCTGGGGATCTGGTTAAAATGCAGATTCTTATTTCTCAATTCTGGGGCAGGGCCTGAGCTCCTGGATTACTGGCAAGCTCCCTAGAAATGGCACTGCTGCTGGTCCCAGAGCCCCACTGAGTAGCAATGCCCTATGGATTCTGGCCAGGGTCCCAGCCTCCCCTGCTGCCCGAGCTCCAGGTACTGTTTCAGAATTACAATTAAAAACATGCTTAACCCTTGGCAGGAGCAGGAAGTGGTCTTCCAAATTGAGGCAGCATTTATTTCCCAAAGTCCAGATATGATGAGCTGGAGAAGGATGGAAAGGATCCTTCTCCAGGTGATGGAAAGGATCTGCCAGAAAGAATTAGCCCAGCAGAAAACGGAGTCCCAGAGAGGGGACTGGCTTGTCCCAGGCTGCACAGCCAGCCTGTGGAAGAGGCCTGGGGATGCCTGAGGCCTGAGCTCTCTGCAAGCTTGTCTCATAGCCTGACTTCTGGGTACATGCAGGTGGGGAATGGGGGGTCTGGCGAGCCCTGGGGACAGGGCCAGTGCTGTGGGGATCTGCAGCTGCTATGTGTGGGAGGTGGATGCTGGGACAGCTCTCCACTGGCAGTTAGCTCTCTGGCCCTTTGGCAGCTGCCCTGGCCAGCCTGGGAGGGGTCAGCTGGGGATAGGCAGTAAATATAGATCCAGGGCAGGAAGCCAGGTGGCCCAGCCCTGCACTGCCCTCTCATTGGAAGTCTGGGGAGGGCAGATGTCCAGTCTCGGCACCCTCCTCTCCCGGAGTGGGGGACATCTAGCCCAACAGCACCCTAGAATTGCTGGAAGTGGTTGGGGGTAGGGGACCAGGGTGAGGGTAAGCAGAAAGCTGGTCAGGAGACTCTGTGCCTGTGTGGCCATGCGCCCTCTCGGGGCCTCTGTTTCCTTCTCTGATCGTCTCTGTCAAAGGGGTTGTCCAGCTTCCTGGTAAGGGGCCCACTGTTCTAAAGGGAATTGGGGGCTCACAAGTACAAGGGGCAGAGGGCAAGGTCCCCTTACAGCCCCTCCTCCCACCACCACAGGTCTTGCTTATTAGAGAGAGGAAGGAGTCTCAGAGCATAGTCTCATCTCTTGATCCCTAGCCACTCTCTGGGGGCTGGCCTCCCACCCTAGGGCTCAGGGTCACACTTTAGCCTGGCTCCCCTTGCCACACAGATGCAGCCCTGTGCCAGGCCTGTGCCACACACACCATGCCCACCTAGTTCAGCCAAGACCCCCGGAATCCCCGCCTCTGGGAAGGGGAATGCAGGCAAGGCAGCCACTCCAACACAGATACATTTATTGGCAAAACCTACTCCCAGGCATCAAGGGGAAGGGTGCAGCCGAGTGAATAATTTTTGTTTTTCACTTTCCTTGGTCATGTTCAAGGAGCAAGGGGAGGGGGAGACAGGGACATCCCAATCAAGATAAAGATTCCAGCAGCTCCCCTCCGAGGTTGGCTCTTCACCAACCAAAGCCTTTTTCTTGCACTGTCTCCTTTAATCTTTATAACAACCCTGCAAGGTAGGTACCATTATCATCCCCACTTTACAGATGAGAAAACTGAGCTGTAGCATGGTGAAGTGGTGAAAGGTGGGTGTCAGCTTTCAGGGACACCTGGAGAGCCCCCATGGATTCAGCTAGCCTGGGAGGCATAAATAATGATCCCCTATGTCGGGCTAGAACCCCACCACACACACATGTTGAGTCTGTGGCCCCAAGGCTGAAGGCTGATGCTTCCTTCTGTTTTTTTGTTTGTTTGTTTGTTTGTTTGTTTTTCTGAGACAAGGTCTTGCTCTATTGCCCAGGCTGGAGTGCAGTGGTGCAATCTTGGCTCACTGCAACCTCTGCCTCCTGGGTTCAGGTGATTCTCTTGCCTCAGCCTCCCGAGTAGCTGGGATTACAGGTGCCTGTCATGACACCCGGCTAATTTTTGTATTTTTAGTAGAAACGGGGTTTCACCATGTTGGCCAGGCTGGTCTGGAACTCCTGCCTTTAAACGATCCACCCACCTTGGCCTCCCAAAGTGCTGGGATTATAAACATTAGCCACTGCGCCAGTCTACCTCCTCTCTTTTCTACCACTCCCTGATTCTGTTTCCCCCTCTCTCACCACTTCCACGTCTTTCAACTCTTTTTATCTTTTTGTTTTATAAAAAAATAAATTTGCCCATGTTCTGGAGAGCCTGCTGTCTCCTACCCCAATTGGTCAGATCTGGGTTCTCCCCAAGATTCAGTCTAGATGGGGTTGAGGATAGTGGGTCTCAAATGAGGGGCCTGGAGCAGTGTGTGAAGCCAAAGTACGATGAAAACTCTTAGAAAATACACAATTAATAAATTACAAACCCCCTCCCTGTCCTGCCTCTACCTTCCCACCCTCCCCAACTCCCTATCCAAATCTAGTATTGACTGTACCTTGCCCCCCACCCCCACCCCAGGGCAGGGCTTGTCTCAGTCCCCTTGGAGTCCACTGACTCCGGGGCCTTCAGTAAATGTTGTGGAATGAATGAATGAGTGAACTCATGAGTGTTTGGAGGGAGGAACGAAACACAGGGGACCTGAGTCCCAGGCCCGATCCCTGGATCATCCTCACCTGTACCTTGCCTTCGCCAGGATGCCTCTCTCTGGGCCCAGAGAAGAGGGTCTCAAGGTAGGGGCTGGGAGCAGAGTGGGGAAGGGAGGAGTCACAGGGGAACGGAAGGTGGACGCATGACTGACAGAGGACAGAGCTCAGACCTCGAAGTCAGAAGGCCTGGTTCAAATTCCAGCTGCACAGCCCAGTTCAAATCCCAGCTATGGGACCTTGGGTATGTTCAAAGACAAATGATGACTGCTGTAGAACAGTCCTTGTGGAGTTTACAAAGCCCTATTTTACATGTATCTTTGGTCCTCAGTAACCATCCTGTAATGTGGGTATTATCATCTATATACCCATTTTACAGAAAAGGAAGTATAGGCCGGAAAGGTCAAGGGACTTGCCCAAGGTCACACAGCAAGCACCCCACTTGCCCACCCACCTCCTGCCTTTGCTTCTACCCCTGCCTAAGGTGGGAAGAGGGAGGGCTCAGATCTAAGTCTTCCAGCACAGGGTCCCCAGTGAAAGTGTGGCAACAGGAGGGACTGTGGAGCAAACCCCCTAATGTGGGCCCTGTCGGCCGTCTCCAGCCAGAAAAGCCAGGCTACCCTTTGTGGAAGGTCTCCTGGACACCCCTTCCTTCCCCACCCACAGCCCTGCGACCTCAGCTGCTGCTCCAGGAGGAGCCTGGAGTCCATGAGGTGCCCATGAACTTCTGCTTTTCCTGGGAAAGTGGGGACGTGGAATGGTAGGGGAGGGTCTAGGGCCTGGGCCTGCCCCTCACACAGGCATCGCCACTTCATCGTATTCATCTCGACCTTCCTCCTCATCAAAGGTTGCCTTGGCATCATCAGCATCCAGCTGGAGGGGAGGGACAGGAGAGAGACAGGGTGAGAGACTCTGGGTCCAGAAGAGCCCTCCCTAGGCACGAGAGGCATCTCTGGAGTTAGGAGAGTGTCTGGCTGTCTTGAACCTTGGGCCACTCCTGTTTTATCACCCCAGCCACTAGGACTGGCCTAAATAAGTAGTTGTCAAAGTGGGAGGCAACGCTGGGGATGTGGACCCTGGCAGGGGAGGGCCTGCAGAGGGTGAGCAGGGGACCTCTTCACCAGGGCAGCCCCACAGTGACCTGAGTCACACTGTGGAAAAATCCTATTAGAGGAGTGACTCTGTCCCAAATGACTCGGAAGACGGCAGGACTTGCTGCTCAGGGGTCCAGCTCACACCCAGCACACCCTGTCTGCCTCTTGACACTCTCCCCAGATGTGCCATCATTCCCCTCCTTTACAGGTGAGCAAAATGAAGGCACAGAGAAACGAGGCCCTGTACTCCAGATCATATACTAGGACACGGCAGGCCAGAACCTGGACACCAGCCCTAGCCCCAGACTTTACCCATGATGCTGTCCTGCCTGCCCTAGTTCTGAGATGCACCCCTTACATGCTCCCAGCTCTTGTGCCCCAGGCCCAGGCAGCCACTCACACACTGAAGCTCCAGGTTCCTGAAGATGAGTGGCAGCAGGACGCGCCGCAGAGGCACAGTGAGGATGAGGGCGAAGGGCAGGGCCAGGGAGGCCGGCGTGGACTTCACCACCCACAGCACTGCCAGGCAGATGATCTGGATGCCAGTGAACAAGTGCATGCGCCAGGTCTTCACCTGCAGGGGGAGACTGGGGTCAGTGCCTATCACGCCCCGGCACCCTCCACCACCCCAGGCTGGGCAGTCAGAAAAGGGTCCTATACCCGCTTGACGTAGGGCACATCTGGGTGGTACTTGGATGGCTTGAGCAGAAGCAAGATGCGGTCAAAGAGCTGGATGCCGCTGAGCGATGTGACCCCCATGTAGAGGAAGATGCCAAACAGTACAGCCAGGGGGATGCGGGACAGGATGGGCTCCATGAGGATGGACAGGCCTGTGGGGGAGCCGTATACTCTCAGCCCAGGTTGCCTGAGGCCTGGCACCGGTGGGGGTCAGGCCCCTATCTGGGGCTGGGAATAAAACACAGGCACCATATGGAGCCGTTTTTTTTTTTCTTTTCTTTTCTTTTCTTTTTTTTTTTTGAGACACGGTCTTGCTCTGTCATCCAGGCCGGAGTGCAGTGGTGTGATCTCGGCTCACAACAGACTCGACCTCACTTGGTCTCAAGTGATCCTCCCACCTCAGTCTCCCTAGTTGCTGGGACTACAGGCACATACTACCACACCTGGCTCTTTTTTTTTTTTTTTAATTTTTAGTAGAGACAAGGTCTCACTATGTTGCCCAGGCTAGTCTTGAACTCCTGGGCTCAAGTGATTCTCCTGCCTTGGCCTCCCAAAGTGTTGGGATCCCACGCCTGGCCTGGAACCATTCCTATGAGTCTTTTTTGTTTAGACGGAGTCTCGCTCTGTCGCCCAGGCTGGAGTGCAGTGGTGCAATCTCAGCTCACTCCAACCTCCGCCTCGCTGGTTCAAGCAATTCTCCTGCCTCAGCCTCCCAAGTAGCTGGGATTACAAGCGTGCACCACCACGCCTGGCTAATTTTGTAATTTTAGAAGAGACATAGTTTCACCATGTTGGACAGGGTGGTCTCCAACTCCTGACCTCAGGTGACCCACCTGCTTCAGCCTCCGAAAGTGCTGGGATTACAGGCGTGAGCCACCATCCCCAGCCTCCATCGGTCCTTTTTATAGGTATTACCCCAATTTTACAGATGAGGAAACAGGCTCAGAGAGGTAAACAACCTGCCTAAGGCCACACAGCTGGCAGGCAGTCAAAGTCCTGCCTACCTGACGTAAGCCCACTCCCTTAACCTAATGAGGGTCACAGAGGTCAAAGACACACACCTTTCTCCTCACCCCAGTCCAAAATACCATCAACTTTGCCTCCTTTAAGAATTTTCTGGCCGGGCGCGGTGGCTCAAGCCTGTAATCCCAGCACTTTAGGAGGCCGAGACGGGCGGATCACGAGGTCAGGAGATCGAGACCATCCTGGCTAACACGGTGAAACCCCGTCTCTACTAAAATACAAAACTAGCCGGGCGAGGTGGCGGGCGCCTGTAGTCCCAGCTACTCGGAAGGCTGAGGCAGGAGAATGGCGGGAACCCGGGAGGCGGAGCTTGCAGTGAGCTGAGATCCGGCCACTGCACTCCAGTCCGGGCGACAGAGCGAGACTCCGCCTCAAAAAAAAAAAAAAAAAAAAAATTTCCCCTGACCTCTCCATCTGCAACCATGGCACTGCCCACACTGAAGCCAGCTCGACTCTTGGCTGCTCCAGAACTGAAATCAACCCCAGTGATCCTTCTTTCTTCCCCCCACATCCCTAGACTATGCCTAGAGCACCGCCCCCTGTATCAGTCATGGAGCAGCTGAGCTGGAAGAGAACTTGGGGACATCTGATGAACCCTCCAACTGGGCAGACAGGGAAACTGAGACCCAGAGACAAGGAGGAACACTGGGTTAGCAGCAGGGCAGGGCTAGAACCCACGGTTCACTGGACTTCTGTTGGATAAGTCAGAAGGTGGGATCTGGTCTGGAGAAGGCCTCGGGAGTGGAGCCCCCTTCCTCCCTGCTCAGACGCCCAGCCCAGCGCCCTGGCCTTTCCTCCAGGATCCCCTCGTTTGAGTAGGGGATGCTGGGGAGATGTGGGAAAGTGGTGCAGGATGGGAGAGGCTGGAGGAGGTGCTCGGTCTGAAGGGGTAGGGGAAGGGGCCAGGGGTGGGGGGCAGGAGGATGGTGGAGACCCGACCCAGCTTTCACTCACCCACAAGCACAGAGACCAGGAGTCCACTGATCCGCTGCTCTTTGACCTCCTGGATCTGGGCTGCAGCCCCTGGGGTGCTGGCTTTGCCCATGACAGTGAGGGCGTTGGCATGGGTGACGGAACGCACAGTGGTGGCGCTGAGCCAGGGCATCCCAAAGAGGGCAGCCACCCCGCCCATGCCCACTACCAGCAGCAGGTCCAGGTGGAAGCCGGAGCCCTTGACCATCTTGCGCTCGGGTTTGCTGACAATCAGCCTGCGGTAGGGGAAGGCGAGGTGTAAGCAGGGTTCTCCCCTGCCTCCTCCACCTACCCTTCCTTCTCCATATTTGGTGTCCTTGTAGCTCAGTTTTGTCTTCTGTGCCCCTCCCTCTTTGAGTTCCTTGCTCCCCTCCCTCCCGCCCCATCTTGAGAATCCAGACTCTTAAGAGCAGAAATGTCTTCACAACATTCAAGGCTGATTCGCAGGCAATGAACCTTCAGCTTCAGGGAGCTTTGCTTGTACGTGCCTCTCCAAGATCCAGCACCTAACTTTATAGTTGTCATTTTGCATTTTTTTTTTCTTTTTCTTTCTTTTTCTAGAGTCTTGCTCTGTCACCCAGGCTGGAGTGCAGTGGTGTGATCTTGGCTCACTGTAACCTCCGCCTCCTGTTCAAATGATTCTCCTGTTTCAGCCTCCCGAGGTGCTGGGACTACAGGCGCGTACCACCACACCCAGCTAATTTTTGTATTTTTAGTAGAAATGGGGTTTCACCACATTAGCCAGGCTGGTCTCAAACTACTGACTTCGTGATCCCCCTGTCTTGGCCTCCCAAAGTGCTACAATTACAGATGTGAGCCACCTCGCCTGGGTTTTTTTTTTCTTTGAGATGAAGTTTCGCTCTCGTTGCCCAAGTTGGAGTGCAATGGTGAGATCTTGGCTCACTGCAACCTCCGCCTCCTGGGTTCAAGCGATTCTCCTGCCTCAGCCTCCCGAGTAGCTGGGATTACAGGCTCATGCCTGGCTAATTTTTTGTATTTTTAGTAGAAACAGGGTTTCACCATGTTAGCCAAGCTGGTCTCAAACTCTTGACCTCAGGTCATCCGCCCGCCTTGACCTGCCAAAGTGCTGGGATTACAGGTGTGAGCCACTGTGCCTGGCCACATTTTTTTTTTTTTTTTTCTTAAAAAGAGCTCTCCAAATTATACAACCTCAGGTCCCACAAAACCTGGAACTGCCCCTGGCTTTTCACTATTCCTGCTAGTTGGGAGGGCCACACACCCACAGGGACTAGCTTGCAGTCCTGGGTCTCTTGCCTGCCTGGGAGAATGCCAGGGAAAGGTCCCTGCCTCCCACCCTCCCAGGCCCAGCCCCCACCCTGTCTCTCACGTGGTGATCTGAGACTCCAGGAATATGAGGATGAAGACCAGCAGAGCAGGCAGGGCAGAGGCAAACATCATCCAGATGGGAAAGTGGGAACGCAAGCCCAGTGGGTGGATGACCCAGCCCCGGGCTGAGGAGTTGGACACCTTGAAGCCATCAGGCACTGAGAGTTTCTGTGGGAGGGGGTAGCAGGTAAGAATGCCAAGGGCAGGAGGATGGGGAAGGGTGGGAGCAGGAGGAGCCAGGGTCGGGTCCTGGGGGTCGGGCAGTTAGGTTGGCAGCACTCGGGAACTTACTTATATTGAGCACTTGCTCTGTACCTAATCATTACACTAATCCCTTTACATCCATCTGCTTGTTCCCCACTTTACAGATGAGGAAAGAGAATCAGAGAGGTTATGTAGCTTGCCCCACATCACACAGCTATTTGATGGCAGAGATGGGATTCATGCCTAGATCTGCTTGACTCCAAAGAATACCTATTCCTACTGCTCTGGGTTAAGGAATGAAGGTAGAAACTTGGCCCAGCCCCTTGCTTTGGCCACAGGGGTCCTCTGGGGCTGTGAGAAGCACAAGGGACTCCCAGAGGAGGCATGGATGGGATAGAGGTAGTCCCAGCTGGCTTCAGGTTGGGGAAAGCTATTCTAGGGAAGGGGCATGCTAGGGGGTGGAAATGAGGACCTGGGGGGTATCATGGTCCGAGGGCTGGGAGGAGGGGTCACCTGGGTGTAGGTATCCTCAATGAAGAAATCCACCAGGACCATGATCAGGATGGAGATGGGGACCCCAAAGTCCCCGATGACCCGGCGCAGCTGGGGACAGGTGAAAGGACCAGTGGTCAGTGCCCAGTCACTCCCCACCTCCTGCCACCTTCCTGTCCTATATTCACCCAGGGGGCCCTACTCTTCCAGGGGATACATCAGCATCTAATGCCCTGTCCTGCACCTCAGCTATGTCTGCCTCCTTTTTTTTTCCCCCAGCAGTTCTCAGGCTGGGCATGCCACAAAAGTGGGAGGGGCTTGCCCTCAGTGAAACCCTAGGTAAGGATAGGGCCAGGGGAGGTTGGAATTGGGAGTGGGAATCTGAAAAAGAAGGGAAACTAAGGGCACTGGGGAATTTGGAGTGGGGGGCTTTGGGCTGGGATAGGGCAGTATTGGTAAGGACAGGTGAGGAGGGTGTGCTGACCTTGCCAGGGAAGTAGGAGCTGTTCTTGAACTTGCGCAGCATCATGGCAAAGAAGAAAGTACCAGCCATGAGCACAAGGGAGAGGAGGGCTGTGTTGGGCAGGGGGCCCTGAGGTTTGGGCACCATCAACACATTGTAGTCATAAGTCTTCTGTAGTGGGTGGTCCTGGAAGATCTGCAGCAGAAAACCAAGGCATTCTGTTCCCTCCCAGCCTTGGCTTGGGCTGGAAAGTACCACCAGCTAACTCTACCCAGCACTACCATCCATGCATCCAGTCATCTATTAATTCATCATCCATCCATTTATCCACCCATTCATCATTCAACCATCCATTATTCATTGATCTTCATTGATTATTCATCCATCCATTCATTATCCATCTACCCATCCATCCACCTACCTATCATCTATCCATCCACCCATTTATCCATCCATTCATCCATCCATCATCCATCCACTCATTATCCATCAATCATTCATGCATCCATCCATTATCCATATATTCATCCATCCATCCATCTATCTTCTTCCTCAATTGACATGGAAACAGAGGATAAATGGGATTCTACAGCTTGGTTTTCAGGAATGAAGACGCCCAGGTTTGGGCAGGGAGGGCCATGGAAGGCAATGCATGTGTGTGTGAGCACATGCACACCCAGGACCTGGGAGACATGAGAAGGCTGGAGGTCAGGAAACAAGGGTCAGGGAAGTTTCCAACAAGGGGTTAAAAGACCTGGACACAGAAAGACCCTCCATCTGACAGAATCAGGGGACAACACATAGGGCCCACCCTTCTTCCATGTAAAATGCAGGTACAGATGCAAGCAGACCTTAAGATGACAGGAGGCAAGCCAAAGTGGGTGGGCACTCTATCCACAAGCCCTGCAGCTCTTGAGGACAAGTGCAGGGGAGGGAGTGGGGGACTTCAGAGGCTCCAGAGTCCCTCTTGCTCTCACTGTGCATGTATTTTCACATGCTGTGTCACGCCCATACTTACCCATTGCTCACATCATGTGTGGTCATGAACTGGACATGTGCACGCAGAGGCACCCTCTCATGCCTCAGCAAGAATGCTTTCCACAGGCAACAGCAGGTGCCAACACATATGTGGTCACAGTCAACACAGCTGCACAGTCCTGTGTGCAGATGTGTGACTACACAGACACAGGCACACATGTTGCCACAGTCATATGCACAGTCACATGGTTATGTACACAGGTGAAAGCAAAGCCACACAAATGCTGCACAGATACATGTGTGAGGACACAATGGCTCAGTCTTTTTTTTTTTTTT
>NW_016806409.1:342436-350786 GCF_001698545.2 Rhinopithecus bieti
GATGGTCTCAATCTCCTGACCTCCTGATCCACCCGTCTCGGCCTCCCAAAGTGCTGGGATTACAGGCTTGAGCCACCGCGCCCGGCCGATTTTTGTATTTTTAATAGAGATGGGGTTTCACTATGTTGGCCAGGCTGGTCTTGAACTCCTGCCCTCGGGTGATCCACCCGCCTCAGCCTCCCAAAGTTCTAGCATTATAGGCGTGAACCCTCACGCCCAGTCAGGGTCTCGGTCTTATACACAACCTCCCGTGTGCATTAACATCCCCATAGGCCCCCACCTTGATCAGCTTGGAGAAGGTCTCATAGATGAAGATGAGGGAGATGAGGAAGGAGAAGATCTCCTGGGTATAGCGGGAGATGAAGCGGACCAGAAAGCTACCCTCGAAGGCCACCACCAGCACCACCAGCAGGATG
Source organism: Rhinopithecus bieti (assembly GCF_001698545.2). Taxonomy (NCBI): domain Eukaryota; kingdom Metazoa; phylum Chordata; class Mammalia; order Primates; family Cercopithecidae; genus Rhinopithecus; species Rhinopithecus bieti. Next base: position 342,853 of record NW_016806409.1, read on the forward strand.
AGCCAGAAGCCGATCCACACACGGCCCACGATGTACTCTAGACCGTTGCTCTCACAGAACTGCAGGGTGGTCAGAAGAATTCGGTCGGACAAAGAGGGCCTTGGGGCAAGGCACCGTGCATCAGGCAGGTGGGGCGGGGGACATGACAGGGTCAGGTCAGTGGGGCAAGGACAGAGCTACCGAGAAGAAGGCTTCTTCAAACACCAGCAGGGGTCCTGAGAAGCCAACCACAAGCAGGGGCTGAGCCCCCAGCAGGGCGAAGAGAATGCCCTGCACTGCCGTGGAGATCAGCAGCTCCGACACTCCTATCTGGTTCCCAGTCTTTTCTCCTGTGGGTAGAGGTCACAGTGGGCTCAAGGTCAGAAGATCATTTCCAGGGGCCCATAGAGCAAGTCATGGGCAGGCTGATGCAGGGGTCTGGAGGGTCAGAAAGAGTCAGAAGTTGGGGCTGAGACAGAGGCCAGAGGATCAGAGGCGAGAGTTAGGGAGACAGGTATTGGCACTGACCCAGGAGGCCACCAAATGTGATGGCAGGTGACAGGGCAGCAAAGTAGATGAAGATGATGGCAGCCAGGACCTGGGGGCTGAATGCATCTGTGATGTCACTCAGGTAATAGGGGTAGCGGCGCCGGATGTCACGCACCAGGCCCCCGAAGAGCTGGCCTGTCTGCTGCAGAGGATCGTCTGGGCCCCCGGGGCCCCGTAGGCCCCCATTTAAGTCTGTGGTGGAGGATAAGAGCATGGTCAGAGGGAGCAGCTGGAGGACATGAGGGGAAAGGGGACTGGAGGGTGTAGGGGAGATTGTCTGATTGGAATGGGGTGGCCAAGAAGGCTGGGAAATGTGGGCATAGGGAGCGGTGAGAGAGGGACATGTGATGGGAGACAGGCTACGCTGAGGTGTCTGGGAGTTGGTGGGGGCTCAAAAAGCCTCGGCTGGGAAGGGCAGGTACCTAGGCCCTTGTAGAAGCTGGAGTCTGGCTTGGCAGGGCTGGGCTGGTAGCGTCTTCGAAGCAGCTCCCTCTGCACAGGCACCAGACTGAGCAGTGCCTGCTCGGAGGGGGCATCAGTAGGAGGCAGCACTAGGCTGCAGTCCAGGAAGCCCTCCAGGGAGCACAGCAGCTCCCCTCGGCTCTGAGCCATGTAGGCATCCATGCGGAACACCTAGGGGCAGGAGACAGGGTCAGGGCTGTCTGGACCTGCGGAGGGAAAGGACCCAGGAGTCCGAAGTCAGGGCCTCCAGGGACCAGAACCCCCTTAGGCAGCAGCTCCCATTGCCAGGAACTGCTTTTCCTGCCCACTCCCACCTCTTCTCTCCACTAAGAAAGGGCTCTGGGGAGACAGACAGGGGCCCCGGGTGGGGAAAGAAGGAACTAAGCTAACCTGGTGGGTTAAGCAGACTAGACGAAACTAGAGCTAACTAAGCCCGACCAAGCCAGACCTGACCAGGTGGAACCAGGTCAGAGTGGGCTGGACTAGACTAAGCCAGGCCAAAGCCAACCAGATGAGACCAGGCCGGAGCAGGCAGAGCTGGGCCAGACTGCACACACCCGACTTCCCCCGTCAGGTAGCACAGCAGCAGCTGGATTAGGCTGAATGGGTCAAACCAGTGAACCTAAAGTAACCCAGGTCAGGTTGGAGAGCAGGCCTCAGCCACCACCCAGCTCCCAAGCTCCCCCAGCCCAGCCCTCTCCGGCCCTTCCTCACTCTCTCTGACATGAGGGTGGCAGTAGCCCGGCCGAGCTGAGTGTAATCAATGTGGGGGTCCTCGGGTCCCAGCAACACAAAGAGAAAGCGCACAGGCATGGGCTGCTCCACTGCCTCCAGCTCCGCTGCCTCCTGCAGCCTCACGAAGCCCAGCACTGGCCGCTGCAGGAAGGTGGCTCGGCCTGTTAGGGGACCAGAAGATCAGGCCAGGCCGAGGAGCCCAGGGTGGGTGTGCTGAAGAGGTGGGGCTGCGGGGGTCCAGGCTGAGGGAAAGACAGAATGAGCCAGGACACAAGGGGTGTGGAGGGCTGAGGGTAGAGATGCCTGTTCTTACCCACTAGCACCAGTGTGGCCTCTGAATCTGGGGGAATCTTTTCCAGAATTCCAGATGGTGAGTGTCCTTCTGTGCCCCCATCTCCCTGTGGGAAGGAGGGTGGTGACAGGAGTCCTCGGGCCACTCTGACCTGAGAGACCTGAGCATCCTCCCCTTCCTCCCCTTCCCTTTCTCACTTCCCACCATGTTCAGGTTGGGGGCTTCCCAACTCTCCTGGCACACCCCAGTTGCAGGAGTACTTCTGGTCCCCTGCTTGTGGTGGGTTTTTTAGGACCTCTGCTGGCGTTTGAGGAAGCTCTCTCCGTGCCCCACCCTGGCCCTGACCGTGTGACTGACGCACCTGCTCACAGAAGAGCTGTGTCTCCAGTGAGGAGTGTTGAGGGAGCAGAGGCTGTGAAGGATCCCCAGAGCGCGTCAGGACCGCAGGCTTCACACCCCCCAGGGCCTCCAGCTCTCCGGCATGGCTGCAGGACGTACAGGGGACATGGGCTGAGTAAGCTGTTCAGGCCGAGCTATCAGTGGTGGGAGGGATCAAGGGCCAACATCAAGGGACGGGGGTAGACATCAAGGGTAGACATCTGGGACTTCCCAGACCAGACCAGAGAGACCCTGGGATGGAAGGAGAATCAGAGCCTCCTCTTCAAGTACCTTGTAGATGTAAGTGGGTGGCCTCTGGAATGACGAGGCAGGATCAAAAGAATGGCTAGAGAAAAGGGCCTTGCAGGTCTGCCCTCCTGGGGACCAGCAGCCCCCAACTCTGAGCATAGGACATGGCCACCCCTTTCAAGGTGTCAGAGATGGGAGCCACAGTGGAGGAAAGTGAGCCCTTGCTTGGTGAGGGTAGGGCCACCTGGATTCCTGGGGAGAACTTGGGGCAAGTGGGCTGGGGAATTGGGCCCGCTGAATATGGAATCCAAGCCCTGGCAGGCAGGGGCACCTGTGTTTGAGCAGCAGGACCCGGAGCAGCTCCTCTCGGTCCTGAGGCCGGATCTGGTCCTCAAAGATAAACCTGTCTAGCAGTTGGTTGGCCACTCCAGCCAGGGAGGTCTCTTGCAGGTCCAGGAGGACGGTACCTGCAGGCAGTGGAAGAGTGAGCTGGGAGGCTGGGCCATAGCCCCACACAACAAGTCTCACCTGCAGGGGGCCCACAAGGACCCAGGAGGCTCACCCTTGGTGAAGACTTTGTGCAACTCTAGAAGGCTCCAGAAGGTGAGGTGAGAGAGGTGCGGGCGGCCCCAGGCCCCGTTCTCCCCCAGGTTCTCCTCCAGTCGCACCCAGCGTGCCACCTCCATCCACCTCAGTTCCTGGTTCTTTTCATCCATCACCAACTCCTGTAGCTCCACATAGACCTGTGGCCCCATGCGCCTGAGTTAGTCCGTCAGGTATAGTCCAGAGCATAGTGGGTGCTCAGCCGCTCTCGAGAGAGGCTTGTGCTTGTGAGGCTTGGATCCCTGTGCTCAAGGGTCCGTAGATATGGGTAGATATGGCTCACACCATTCCCCTATCTCCCAACTTCCTGGCCAGGCCCTCACCCCATTTTGAGAAGGCATTTGGAGAACCCTGACCCAAAGGGATGCTGGAGAGGCCACTGAGGGAAAGGAGTAGGAAGCGGAGGCCTGGCAGGCTGAGGCTAAAGGGGACTTTGGAGTCATTGGGTCAGTCTCCAGCCTCTAAGATTGTTCGTGGTTGTGCCTCAGCATGTCCCTGGGCCAGGTGGTTGCTCCAAGGGCCATAGCTGAGGGCCGGCCCAAATTCCTAACCAGCTAGACAGTTCGGTGCTCAGTGGAGACCTGAGGGGCCTGGGCAGAGGAAAGCAAGTCTTCAATTCTGTGCTTCCCCAGTGAAGCCCGACAGCCCAGTCAGGGCCTGAGGGCCTGGGGACTCAGCCCTTGTCAATCAGGTTATCCCTGCCCAGGGTGCTTCTGGAAGGGGGCCCAGGCCTCCCCGTCAGTGGGGCATCCCTCCCACCTATTTCCTGGGACTGTCACTCCTCTATCGGCTGCAGGGTCTCCCCCAGTCTGAAGCTGCCTCTATCCCCTTGCTCCTCTCTTCCCAGGTCAAATGGTGGACCCCAAAGGCAGCATGGGAGAGAATGGGGGAGGCTGGGATCCTCACCTCGTGGGTACCCGGGTGCGATGTGGTGTGGTAGTCTGTGGCTGTTGCCTCGGTGTCGTGAGCTGAAAACCGGAGGTCGGTTAGTATTGACCTGCCCGTCCCCCACCTGAGGCTCTTCACGATCCACCGTGAGCCTCAGAGACCTAGGCATGGGCGGATGCCCCCTCCTTCCCAATGGCCCTGGGCTGGGCCTCTGGTGCCCCATCCCACACTGGCCACTCAGCGGATGGGGCTCCCCACACCTGTGCTGGGCCTAGCCTTGGGCTCCCCATCTGAGCCTTGTCGAGGAACCCTGGAACTCAGCCAGGGAGGCCTAGCCCCTCCGCAGTGATGAAGTGAAGGGACCTCTCCAAGGTGACTGCAGAGCCCTGAGTGGCAATTTTCAGGATCCTCCTAGGACCTCCTCCCTCCCCTTCCACCTCTGAGGCCAGTCTCTTTTCCCACCTGCCTCAGTGAGCCCATCAGCATCTGTGCAGTGTCTCACTGAGCTCAGGCACCAGGGTGGGTCAGCCCCTTATATTCCCGCCCCTCCCACCCCCAGCCCTCATTTCCGAGAGGGGCCTCTTAACTTTAATCCCAATCTCCAGCACTTAAGTCCTGTTGACAGTAAACAGGCCCTGCTTGGGGCTCCCCACCTAAAACCTTGGACAGACCAGGGAAGGCAGGGTGGTTCCTGGTGTCTTTCCACCCAGGAGGGTCCTCACAAGCCCCTCATTTCTTAGGACCTCTTTCCCCAAGAACAAGCCCAGTTTCTTGCCTGGAAGCTGGCATTGGATGGGCACAGATGGCATGTGGACTCACACCCTTGTCCTAAACGGGCTGCCCACCCCTCTCACATTGCAGGAGCACTGGATGGGTGACTGCCCCTGCTCTCCCAGTCACCTCCTGTGATCATTTCAAACAAAACTCTGTTTATCCTTCAATCAGCCAGAATTGAGGGGAGAATGGCTCATGGCGCTTGGAAGGAGGACTGTGGAGAAGGGGAGAGGACAAGTGCCCCTCCTGTCCCTGTCTAGGGCTCCCAGCAGAGGGAGGGAGAGGGGCTTACCTGCCGGCTCCTCCACCTGGGGCTTGAGGACGCCTGGGTCTTCATATTCCTCCAGCTCCAGATTCTCCTCCAACACATCTTCATAATCATCCTGTGGGAAGCGGCCATTGAGGCTGGGCTGTGAGGGGCTCTTCCACCCCCAACGAAAATAGGAGTCTAGGGCCGGGGTCCCCAGAGCCTCCAGGTGGGAGCGCTGCTGATGCCAGGGAACACCCACCTGCAGCTCCTCCATGGCGTGGTCCTGAGTGTCCAGTTGTCCACGGTGATCCGAGCCCCCAGCATAACCCGCACCGCGGGTCCCTGCAGCAGAGGGCACAGGCTGAGTGGGGCACAGGGCATCCCAGGATCTCCTGGTCCTCCTCCAGAGGAGGCCACATGTCGGTGTAGGGGATCCACGTGTTGGAGGTGGTAGGGTCAGAGGAAGGAAGTGTGCAGGGAACGGGAGAACAAGCTGGATTTACAGGTGTGAGGGTAGGTGAGCAGGGGCCAGGAGAGAGGGGCAGTGCAGGGAAGAGGTAAGTCTGGCTGGCACCAGTGAAAGATGTTTGGGGAAGATAGGCAGGTGACCCTCAGGTCTATCTCCCTCCTTCATTCTCTAGTCTTCACCTGGCTTCTTTTCTTACCTATCCCTGGGACTCAGCCAATGCCAGGGGACATGCCGGTCCCTTCTTGAGAGGGCTTAGCTCCCCTGAGGGGCTCTAAACACATGCTCTTCTCTCAGAAATAGCTGCTGCTTACTGGGCATGGGCTGCAGCATCCTTGGGAGTGGTCCGCAGGTCTGGACGATGTGGTCCTGCTTCTTTCCCTGACCCCATCTTGCACTCTGTCTCTCTTGCTCTCTCCCCGCTAGCCTATTGGCCTCCTGTGGTTCCTAGAACTCACTAAGCCCTTTCATGTCCCAGGGCCTTTGCACATCCAGCTGTCCGTATCCCGGACACCCTCCCCATAACACCTCAGCCCTTCTCACATCTCAGCTCAAATGTCTTCTCTTCAGAGGCCCTCCCTGACCACCACCTTGACCCAATCTGTCACTCTGTCACCTTGTTTTTTTGTTTTTTGTTTTTTTTTTTTTTTTTTGAGACAGAGTCTCGCTCTGTTGCTCAGGCTGGAATGCACTGGCGTGATCTTGGCTCACTGCAAGCTCTGCCTCCCGGGTTCACGCCTTTCTCCTGCCTCAGCCTCCCAAGTAGCTGGGGCTATAGGCACCCGCCACCATGCCCGGTTAATTTTTTTGTATTTTTAGTAGAGACGGGGTGTCACCATGTTAGCCAGGATGGTCTAGATCTCCTGACCTTGTGATCAGCCCGCCTCGGCCTCCCAAAGCGCTGGGATTACAGGTGTGAGCCACCATGTCTGGCCCCCAATCTGTCATCTTCTGGTTTCTTTTCCTTCCTGCCTGCCTGCCTGCCTGCCTGCCTGCCTGCCTCCCTCCCTCCCTTCCTCCCTCCCTCCCTCCCTCCCTCCTTCCTTTCTCTCTCTCTCTCTCTTTTCTTTTTTGAGACAGAGTCTCACTGTCACCCAGGCTTAGAGTGCAGTGGTATGATCATAATTCACTGCAACCTTGAACTCCTGGGCCCAGGGGATCCTCCTGACTCAGCCTCCCGAGTAACTGGAATTATAGGCATGCCACAGTGCCCAGCTAATTAAACAAAAAATTGTGTGTAAAACAGGGTCTCACTATCTCAGCCTGGGCTGCTGCTTTCTTCCTCTTTTTTCTTTTTTTGAGAGAGAGTCTCCCCCTGTTACCCAGGCTGGAATTCAGTGGCATGATTACAGTTCACAGCAGCCTCAAACTCCTGGACTTAAGTGATCCTCCCACCTCAGTCACCAGAGTAGCTGGGACCACAGGCACACACCACCATGCCTGACTAATTTTTAAATGGTTTCTTGGTTGGGCGTGGTGGCTCACACCTGTAATCCTAACATTTTGGGAGGCTGAGGTGGGCAGATTGCTTGAGCTCAGGAGTCCGAGACCAATTGGGCAACATAGTGAAACCACGTGTCTACAAAAACACAAAAATTAGCTGAGTGTGGTGATGCATACCTGTAGTCCCAGCTACTTGAAAGGCTGAGGTGGGAGGATTGCCTAAGCCTGGGAGGCAGAGGTTGCAGTGAGCCAAGATGGCACTACTGCACTCCAGCCTAGATGACAGAGTGAGACTCTCTCAGAAGAAAAACAAAACAAAACAAAACAAAACAAAACAAAAAAAACCAATACATGGTTTCTTGATTGATTTGTGTTCATATTGTCTGACAATGCTTCTGGAAGGGAAGCCACCTGAGTGCAAAGAACCTGTACGTCTCAATCCCTACAAAATTCCCTGCTCCTAGCAGAGTGGGTGTCACATAGTAGGTGCTCAATAAACATTTATCGAATGACTGTAAGAATGGCTCCCTATTGCAGGGTTGGGGCTCTGGGACTGGGGAGCCAGGATGACTAGGTCCCAGGCAAGAGGCCTCTGAGCTCGGGGTCTCAGTTTTCTCAGTTGTGTCCCTAGCAGAGAGAAAGGTGTGCCCTCCCCAGGAATGTGAGGGCAGGTCCAAGGGGAAGACAGGGGTCACCTAAGGTGGCCCCAGACTGGGTGTGGAGGGGACTCCTTTCCCCCCTCACCCACTATAGCACAGGGCATGGTGGTGACAGGGAATTGGGTCGGTTCAACAAAGGTTCCCAGTCCGTGCCTGGCATTGTGTTGAGCACTGGGGCTGTGGGAGGGGTGCTGAGCACTGGGGCTG
>NW_016806409.1:351693-374626 GCF_001698545.2 Rhinopithecus bieti
GAGGGGGTGCTGAGCACGGGGGGCTGGTGGGAGGGTGTGCTGAGCTGAACAAGGCCTATCCCTACACTGGGGAAGCTCCTAGCCCTGATAAGGAGGCAAAAAGGAACACAGGGCAGCCTCAGTGCTTCCGAGGTGACGTGGACCCCAGGGGCCGAATGTGCTGAGTGCCAAGGATCTGTATGGCAGGAGGAAGAGCAGGATGTCTTTGCAGCACCCGGTGGGTGGAGTCACTGGAGGAGGGGTCACTGGTGTAGCCTAAAAGCACAAGTGAGATTTGAAGGTCTGGGAGCCCAGGTGTGAGGCATGGCTGGATGGAGCTGCACAGGTGGGCTGAGCAAGGTGGGAAAATGCCACGTGAGGGCATGGGGCAGGGAGCCTGGCCAACATGGTGAGCCCCGTCTCTACTGAAAACACAAAAATTAGCCAGGCGTGGTGGCACATGCCTGTAATACCAGTTACTTGGGAGGCTGAGGCAGGAGAATCCCTCGAACTAGGGAGGCAGAGGTTGCAGTGAGCTGAGATCGTGACTCCATCTCAAAAAAAAAAAAAGGGAAAAGAAGGAAAGGGATGTGCAGAGACCCTTCTTTCTGAGGAATGGGTGACCCTGCAGTCCTGGGGCTAGGGAGGGGATTACTGGGTCTCACGAGACTGGAGAATGCGAGAGGCCCCTGCCTTGGCAGGTGGGGCAAGTGACGGGGTGCGGGGGAGGGGTCCTGGACCTGAGGCTGAGGTAGTCCCTACTGCAGGGCTTGGCTTTGCTCCTGAGGACCCTGATCACCCACCTCTTCTCTCTCTCTCTTTTTCTTCCTCCCTCTCTGCTTCTCCCAAAGTTCCTCTCTCTTTCTCTTCCATCTTTATTCACTTTCTTCCTTCTCTGGACTTGCCCATGTACCTTCTTAGACCTCAGATCCTGAGTGGTCTCCAGGATGTCTAATCCTTAAGTACTAAAAGTCCCGCCCATGGGGCTGGGACTGTGGCCTTGGTTGCCCATCTGAGGACTGGAACGGTCAGAGGGGCCCTCAGAGCTGGAGAATCCAGAGGTCCAGGCTGCCTCTCTTCCACTGATTGGCTGAAGGGCCTTGGGCAGCTTCTAGCCTCTAGGCCTCAGTCACCCCATCTGTACAATGGGAGTGCCTTCCCGCCAGGGTTCTGAGACATCAGTGAGAAAGAAGAGGGGAAAACGGGGGTGCCTTGAGCTCAGCTGGAGACTTACAGGGCACGCCCATGACCCGGATTGCCACCCGCCAGCCCGGCCAACCCCCAGCTGCAGGCCTTGTGCTGCCTAGCACTGATAAGGGCCTGGACTCAGACCGCTGCCCCAAGTTTGGAAGTGTACCAAACACCTGGCCAGCTAGCTAGCTGGCCAGGGCCAGGCCAGATAAGGGTGAGCAGGACAGCTGAACCTAGAAGGTATAGCACAGCTGGGAAGACACAGTGGGGAAGGGGGTTGACCGGATGACAGGGACAGCTTCCTAATGGTGTGGCACCACGTTTGTGTAATCAGCCTGAACTGCACAAAGAACCTTAATGCCTTAACTCTTAGAATTCCCAAAGCACTCTGTGAAGTGGTTTGGAGATTCTAAGAGGAAGAAGAGTAATGTCATTAGTCCATTCTACAGATGTGAAAGCTGAGGTTCAGAGACATTTACCTGCTTCAGCCACCCAGCAGGTAGGTATCAGAGGCAGGTTACAACCTGGACTACCTGACTCCAGCCACATCCCTAAGCACTACGCTGAGTTACCTCCAACAAAACAACTGATAGCTAGTTTAGAGTTAGTGGTTAAGGTCACGGACTCTGCAGTCAGACTGCCTGGGTTCAAAGCCCAGCCCTGCCGTTTACTAACTGCAAGTGACTTCAACTCTCTGTGCCTCAGTTTTCTCATGAGTAAAATGGGAGTGATAATAATGATGCCCACCTCATAAACCTGTTGTAAGCATTAAGGAAGTTTACATCTGTAAGGGGCTTAGAACAGTGCCTAGCATATAAAGAGCTCTATGAAAATGTTTGCTGTCATTATCCCTGCTGCTGGGGTTATAGTCAGACTTGCCATCTTCATTTCCCCTCTGATTTGCCCTCAGTTCCCATGGAATTAGCCTGAGCTAGGCGTTTTAAGATTCTCACGTGGTAGGAGGCTCTGTAGTTCCCTCCAATACTGACCACGCTGGGCATGGAGCCGGGTGCCCCAGGTGGACCCCGGAAGTGTCCCAAAGGGAAGACTGTGTCATCTGACATCCTGCCTCCTAGGTGGGAGACGGGGTGGCCTGAGGACCCCTGTTAGGAAGGAAGGAGTCTGAGGTGAACGAGACCTGAGCCTGTGGGATCCAACAAGCTGACAAGGGCCCATACCTGGAGGGGATCAGATACCCCCAGCAACACACACGCCAGAGCCACAACACCACTGCTGCCGTTGGCCACCTGCCACCCTCCTCTTTTCAGGTGCCAATGGGCCTGTTCCCTTAGGGGCAACATGCGCCTGGTAACATTCTCACCTTACCCACCTGCATCCCCTTGGAGGTCAGGAGCCTTGCCCACCTGGGCATAGATTCAGGCTGGGCACCTGCAGAAACCCTCAGGGCAGGCACCAAAGGACCATCCCCAGCCCCTCCCTGCCCTGCCCACCTGCTCACGAGCCTCAGGGTCCCTCGGTGAAGTCCTGCAGCCGCTGGTGCCCTCTGCGACCAGCTACGTTCCCACTCGTTCTGACAGCACCAGCGCCCCAGGGGCAGCTCGCAAACCCCTGACTCATGCCCCCGCCTCCTAATCTGCCCGCCCCACTGGCCCTGGGAGCCCCTTCCCAACCCCCGCCCTGCTCCCACTGGGTGCCCAGTAAACAGAGTTATCTCTTACCCACATCTGGACAGCTGTGAGTCTGGCCCACCCCACCCGTCTGGCCAGTCCCCAAGTCCTCCTGGGGCCCTCCTGGTCCCCAGGGTTCTCTTGGTTCTTCCTTTGTGGACGAAGGTTTAATCGCTGTGTCCTCAGGGCTCCCAGTGCCCTGGCAGGAAGGCACCAGCCTCCAGAGGTCCCTGTCCTGCCTCTGTCCATCCTTCACTCTGGCCAGGCCCTTCTACTTTGGCCCCAAGATGCAAGGGCGCCTGTTCCTCTCGCCTCTCTTGGTATCCACGCTAGGACTCACTCCTCCTCTGCAGTCTTCTCCTCAAGGACCTGCTCAGCGCTCATGGGGCACGGGCAGCCCCCTCCCTTCCTTGATCCAGACTAGGATGCCCCAGCCACATTCTCCCCAAGACCCTGGCTGGCTCTAAAGAGCTGGCTCCTGGACACCAAGACACTGACATTCAGTCAACCTGAAACAATGTCAGATCAACAAAACAACCATCCCCACACCGAACTCTTCAACTCACAAAGCCCTAATGTCTGGGCATACTGGCTCCTCTGTAGGCAGCCTGGCTCAGGCCCCCGGGCCAGAGCAGCCACATTCTCGGCCCCTGCCATGCCCCTCCCCTTCAGTTCCCACCCCTACACCTCCAGTTTCTCTGCTCCAGGGAGTGACCGGGGCCTGGTCACCTCTTCATAGGCTCTGGTTGCTAAAGAGGCAGAGACTGAAAGATGAGTACAGATCGGCAAGAATGAAGGAGTTTTCAAGCAGACAGAAGGGGGTGTTGTGGCCATTGCTCTGGGCACAGAGAGGAGGGTGTCCTAGCGCAGCTCCGGCATGGACTGGCTGTGGGAACCTGGGCAAGTCCCTGGCCCTCTCCAGGCTTCCGTTTTCTCATCTGTAAAGTGAGAGTGTTGGCTTCTGTGGCCACCAGCCTGAAGTTCAGACTCAAGCAGAAGAGACTCAAACACAGGGACACAGAGGTGGGCAAATCCCGCCACTACAAGACCATTCACTGTCTCCAGCACAAGCCTGCCAGGGGCTGAGTCCTGTGGAGAGAGAAAAGGGCAGGGACTCAGACCCTGAGACAGAATCCTGTTTATGGGGGACCTCGGTTCTAGGAACTATGCTGAGGCCTTCACCTTGTGGTCATGCTGGATTCCTACAAACCTCCCACTTCACAGAGGAGGAAACCACAGAGAGGCTTTCCCAGGAAAAGGAATGCCCAACGGACCAGCACCTGCCCCGTGCAGCGCACCATGCGGGGGCTTCACGTGTGCTATCTTGCCAAGCTCTCTAAGCCCATCTGAGGACAACACTGTTTACGATGTTTTTTCATCTCTCACAGAGAAAGGGCAGCAAGAGGAGAGAAGTGACTTGCCCAAGGCCTCTGGGCTGGTGAAGCCGGAGTGGGCACTCCGACCTGGTAATCTGCCTGGACAGCTGGTGTTCCACCGGATCTGAGCCCCTCCCGCCACCCAGGCCTTCGTGCCAGTCAGGAACAGAGATTGGCCCTGGCCAAAGGAGGCTGGAGGTGCCTTCTCCTGCTCCAGCTGGTGGGATCTGTCCCAAACCCTGGGCCCACACTGGATTAGCTTCCTATGGCCTGTGGCAGTGAGTACCAAGTGAAGGCCTTGACTCCCTGACCCAGCCAGTGTGCCCAGTCCCCTTGCCCCTCTGTCTGCCCTAGGAGTCAGAGGCAGCTGAGTACAGGGGGCTACAATGGCGCACCTCTCCTGGGGTCCGGGACCGCAGGGCTGGCAGCTGGCTGGGGATGGAACAACAAATGGCATCATCTGGCTTAGGAGGAGAATCTGGCCAGCTGTTTGGCTGTTCTGCAGGCACCACCCCCTGGCAGCCCCACTAGACACCCAGGCAGAGGCACAGCAGCTTGGACGCTGGTTCTTTCCACTCACACCACATGTTCTAGATCATTCCTGTTGCCCTGGCTGAATGTAGATGTTTCTTTTCTAACTCTGCCCAATGTTACATTTATTCTTTTTTTTTTTTTTTTTTTTTTTTTTTTTTTTTTTTTTTTTTTTTTTTTTTTTTTTTTTTTTGAGGCGGTGCTTCGCTCTTGTTGCCCAGGCTGGAGTGCAATGGCGCAATCTCGGCTCACTTCAACCTCTGCCTCCCAGGTTTAAGTGATTCTCCTGCTTCAGTCTCCGAAGTAGCTGGGATTATAGGCGCCCACCACCATGCCCAGCTACTTTTTGTATTTTTAGTAGAGATGGGGTTTCATCATGTTGGCCAGGCTAGTCTCGAATTCCTGACCTCAGATGATTCGTCTGCCTCCCATAGTGCTGGGATTACAGGCGTGAGCCACCGCGCCCGACGTCTGGAATGCAGTGGCTCAATCTCAGCTCACTGCAACCTCCACCTCCCAGGTTCAAGTGATTCTCCTGCCTCGGCCTCTTGAGTAGCTGGGATTACAGATGCCCACCATCACGCCCAGCTAAATTTTATATTTTTAGTAGAGTTTCACCATGTTGGCCAGGCTGATCTTGAACTCCCAACCGCAAGTGATCTGCCTATCTCGGCCTCCCAAGTGCTGGGATTACAGGTGTGAGCCACCTTGCCTGGCCCACATTTACTCTTGTTTATGCTTTTCCAGGAAGAGGTGAGGGCAACCAACCCTCACTCATTTTATTCCAATTTGGACTTGGGTCAGTATGATTCATCTGAAGGCCTCCATGTGCCTGATACTAGGCTGGCCTCTGGGGAAGCAAGGCAGGAGGGAGTCTTACCTCCCTTTGGCTATGCGCTGGGCTGGACAGAGATGGTCAGAAAGATTGGCACCTGTAGGGCTTGAACAGAGTCCCAAGATGCCTTAAGCTGTGCCCTGAGTGGCCCTTCACATACTCACAGCCCATCCTCCTCTTTCCTTGGAGTCCCTCTTGTCACTACTGCTCTACCACTTCCTAGAGCACTAAGGGAGGAGCAATCAGATTCCCCTCCCCAAGGTCCATATGTGTCCTCCTTCAAATTTATGCTCGCTTGGGAGAAAGTTGGGAGCCCAGGCAGATGTCAGCAGGAACGAAGTGAGCTGAGGGCGAACCCTGTAGTGTTATTTCAGACCACACAGCTGAGGTATCACAGGTTGGGATGGGTTGTCCCAGAGGGAGACTCTGTGGGCAGAGGGTGGAGTTCTTCTGAAAGGACAAGACTTTCTCATTTTCTTTTTTCCCTCCCTCCCTCCCTCCCTTCCTTCTTTCCTTCCTTCCTTCTTTCCTTTCTTTTGAGACAGAATCTCGCTCTGTTGCCCAGGCTGGAGTGCAGTGGTGCGATCTCAGCTCACTGCAGCCTCCGCCTCCCCGGCTCAAGTAATCCTCCTACCTCAGCCTCCTGAGTTCCTGAGTAGCGGGGACTACAGGTGCACACCACTATACCTGGCGAGTTTTGTAATTTTTGTAGAGATGGGGACTTGTTATGTTGCCCAGGCTGGTCTCAAACTCCTGGCCTCAAGTGATCCACCTTGGCCTCCCAAAGTGCTGGGATATCAGGTGTGAGCCACTGCACCTGGCAATACTTTCTCATTTTCAATCATCCTGGATGCAGTCAGCCCTCAAGTGAGAAGTGAGGACTTGGTAGTGGCCTTAGAAGGGCCAGTTGCTTTCTCTATCTTACTCTCAGGAGTAGAAGCTGAGACTAGGTAGAATGGGGGCTCGATAGTGGTTAAGGGAGCTGTCTCTTGCAACGGGCTTGGCAATGAGGTGTCAGCTTGGCCTGTGAACTGCTGAGGGCAGACCCATTCCATGTGAGCAGACTCTCACATCTGCAATTCCACGCCCAGCCGGTAATTCTCAACTGCTATCCTGAAGTCCTCAGCAAAGCTTGCTGGACTGGATCACCTGCCTCTGCTACCTCATGCAGATGGAGGGGACGGTCTGAGACCATGTTTGGGGTAGAGCAGGCCATGGTTTGTGGTGGTAGCTAAGGTGAGTAGACATCCAGATGGCACAGGGGAGCCCCTGAAGGGAGGTGTGGTGGCTGAAGCCAGGAGGCTGGAAGGGATGTGGTCTAGCCAAGGTGGCCTAGAGGGACCTATGTACATGACTCGGTGAAGATACTTTCTGTGCCCTCATAGACTAGGGACTCAGACCTCTGGAATTTTGCATTAAAGGCAAGTGTCCCATGGCCGGGACATGTGGGCTGTAGAGGACCTACTCGGGTTGGAAGCCCTGTGTGATCTTGAGCTGACTACACCCCCACATCCTCTCTCTGGACTTCCTTTTCCTCTCTGGACTGTTGTGACCACATGGGATGACAGGTGGGAAACAGCTTGAAAACAGTCTTCTCTAGACCCAGGCAAGGGGCTAAGTAGTGAACGGGAGAAGGAGTCATGGGGCTTGTGTATCAGGCATCCTGTGCCAAGCCTGTGCAGGGCAGAGGCCACACAGCAATAGGAGTTCATGTCCAGCGGGGAGCGTATACAAACCTCAGAGGGAGGATAAGGGATGTAAACAAAGGATGGGCCCAGAGGGACAAGTAATGTGGGAAGTATGAGATGTCCCCAGGGAGACCATGCTGGTGGAGGGCCTAGAGGTGTGAGGTGCAGCCCTGAGCATTCTGAGGGTGGATGAAGTGGGGCAGCGTGCACACACATTAGGAATAGACCAGTCACCTTTATCACCTGGTGAGGGAGTGGGGAGGTGCAGGGAATCGGGTGGGAGAGCGGGGGGATGGGGCTGGAACTGGAAAGGACCTCAGAGCTGAGCCAATCCAGTCCCCCTACCCTCAGAACCCTGTGCCCTGTGACCCTCATCACCAGCACCCTCGGCTGGGCCCTGGGGAGTCCTGGGAAGAAGGTTTCTACTGTCTGGGGGCAGCCAGGCCAGATTTGTGCAAAAATAACTCACCCTGAGCATCCTTCCAGAGATACACGCTGGGAGTTCTGCAGGGTCCCCTGAGAGCTGGGGAGGAGAAAGAGGGGAAGCGGGAGTTCCAGCAGGACTTTGAAGGATGGGGGCAGTTTCTCCAAATGAGAGGAGGAAGGAGGTCAAAGGGCAGGTTTGGGCCAGTGTGGCGGCTCAGGCCTGTAATTGGCACTTTGGGAGGCCAAGGTGGGAGAATTCCTTGAGGCCAGGAATTCAAGACCAGCCTGAGCAACATAGCAAGACACCATCTCTACAAAAAGTAAAAAAAAAAAAAAAAAAATGTTACTTTTTTAGCCAAGTGTGGTGACACAGGCCTGTAGCCTTAGCTACCTGGGAGGCTGAGATGGGAAGATCGCTTGAGTCCAGGAGTTCAAGACGGCAGTGAGCCATGATGGCGCCACTGCACTCCTGCCTGAGTGACTGAGACTCTGTCTCTAATAAAGAAAATAAATAACTATCTTGGTGGCTCACACCTGTAATCCCAGAGCTTTGGGAGGCTGAGGCAAGCAGATCACTTGAGGTCAGGAGTTCGAGACCAACCTGGCCAACAAGGTGAAAGCCTGTCTCTACTAAAAATACAAAAATTAGCTGGGTGTGGTGGCGCATGCCTATAATCCCAGCTCCTCAGAGGGCTGAGGCACGACAGTCACTTGAGGCCAGGAGGCAGAGCCCAGGTTGCAGTGAGCTGAGATCATACCACTGCACTCCAGTCTGTAGAACAGAGGAAGACCGTATCTCAAAAAATAATAATATATAAATAAAATAATTTAAAAAACAAAAACAAAGGGCAGGTTTGGAGAGCTGTGGGATCAGTTTGGCTCTGCAGAGAGGTCAGTGTGTGGGGGTGTCCTGGGAGGAGGATCTGCTTGAGGGGCTCAAGGCAGGCTGTGAGCTCTCTGAGTCTTGACACTCGCCCCTTCTCTGAATGTTCTCTGTTCTCTTGGTTTCTGGGTCTTTCCATGCACTGTTCCCTTGTCCTGAGATGCCTCTCCTTTCCAAACTTGCTGGACCAAAGCTTTGACCTTCAAGGTTCATTGTTTGCATTCCCAACTCTGTGAATTCCTTCTCTCCCACCCACTTTCCATCCCCTGGAGATTGACAGGTCCCAGCCCAGCGCCCACCTGTGTCATTGCCTCTCTGTTCCCTACTGGGATGGTCCATGGTCCTGTGTGTCTCCTCCACAGATCATGTTCCCAAGGACAAGGACCCTCACTCAGGCCCTTAAACCTGACCAGGGCTCTGACGGTAGTTAATAGTTTATATGGGTTTGTTGACTTGAATGAAATCAATACAAAAATCCGTCCCTTGGCCGAGTGCAGTGGCACATGCCTGTAATTCCAGCACTTTGGGAGGCCGAGGCAGGAGGATCACTTGAGACTGGGAGTTTGAGACCAACCTGGGCAATACAGTGAAACCTTGTCTCTATTCAAAAAAAAATTATGTCCCTTACCCCACTGCCAAAACTATAGGTGAGAAAACTAATATTTGGGTTGGACGCAGTGGCTTATGCCTATAATCCCAGCACCTTGAGAGGCCAAGGCAGGCAGATCACTTGAGGTCAGGAGTTCGAGACCAGCCTGGTCAATATGGTGAAACCCATCTCCGCTAAAAATACAAAAATTAACCAGGCGTGGTGGCACACATCTGTAATCCCAGCTACTCAGGAGGCTGAGGCACGAGAATTGCTTGAACCTGAGAGGTGGAGGTTGCAGTGAACTGACATAGTGCCACTGCACTCCAGCCTGGGTGACAGGGCGAGACCATGTCTCAAAAAGAAAAGAAAACTAGTATTTGAGAAAGGTCAAACAAGTGATACATTAACAGTCTTATTTAATTCGAATCTTTTCCCTAAACACAAGCAAGCAAAGAAACAAACCCTGAGCCTCCCCAGTCCTCTCCATCCACTTGCTTCCTCAAATCCCCAAACCCAGTTGCTTCCTTGATTCTTATTTTTCCCTCACTCCCAATCCTCACATCCAATAACAGCTCATTCTACTGGGTCCAGGTTCATGCTTCCATCCTCTTCGCCCCATCTCCACTGCCCACCCCCGGACCTCTCATCATGCTCCTCCATCACCCCAGGAGTCTCCCACTTGGCCTCCTGGCTTCACTTAGGCCCCCTAAAATGCAGCTGCCACACAGCAGCCAGAGTGACCTTTTAGAAACATAAATCAGATGATATCATCCTGTGTGTAAAATCCTTTGTGACTTTTCCACACCTATTCCTTACTCCGGGCAACTCCTGCCCTCTGTTCACCTCCTCTGTTCCTTGAAAGCATGAGTGCCATCCTGTCAGGATGCTGCTCCCTGATCTCCCCATGGCTGGCTCCTTCTCACCAGGCAAGTCTCAGGTCAAATATTATACCCCTGCGAAAGGCCTTCTAAGGCCTTCTTTCATCACCCAATTGGACATAAACCCCAGCCACTCTCGCTGTGGCAAAGAAAATCAAGACAGGCTGTGTGCGAGAGAAGACTCAAAATTTTAGTGGCTTGAGCAAGATAGAAGTTTATTTCTTGACTGGGCGCAGTGGCTCACACCTGCAATTCCAGCACTTTGGGAGGCCAAGGCAGGCGGATCACTTGAGGTCAGGAGTTTGAGACCAGCTTGGGCAACATAGTAAGACCCTGTCTGTATTTTTTTTTTTGAGACAGAGTCTTGCTCTGCAGGTAGCAGGAAGGGGTAAAGAGGAATGTGTCCCCTTACTTTATTTTATTATTTTTTTAGATGGAGTTCGCTGTTGTTGCCTAGGCTGGAGTGCAATGGCACGATCTTGGCTCATTGCAACCTCGGCCTCCCGATTCAAGCGATTCTCCTGCCTCAGCTTCCTTAGTAGCTGGAACCACAGGCTACACGCCACCACACCTGGCTAATTTTTGTATTTTTAGTAGAGATGGAGTTTCTCCATGTTGGTCAGGCTGGTCTTGAACTCCTGACCTCAGGTGTTCCGCCAGCCTTGACCTCCCAAAGTGCTGGGATTACAGGCGTGAGTCACTGCATCCAGCCTGTGTTCCCTTTCTTTAAGGGTATTTCCCAGAGGTTGCTTCTGCTTACATCCCATTGGCCCAGACTCAGTTCCATGGCTACATTTAGTTTCAAGGGAGCCTAGGAAATGTAGCCTTTATTCTGGGAAATCCTGTGTTCTATTCCACCAGAATAAGAGGAGAATGGAAATTAGAAGGCCCTTAGTAATCTCAGCCAGAATGATATCATCATATCACCTCCTAAATTATCTTTTCCCATCAGCTGACAGTTTCCTTTCTTTTCTTTTCTTTTCTTTTTTTTTGCGATTCTCCTGCCTCAGCCTCTTGAGTAGCTGGGACTACAGGAACCCCCCATCACACCTGGCTAATTTTTGTATTTTTAGTAGAGACGGGGTTTCACCATATTGGTCAGGCTGGTCTCGAACTCCTGACCTTGTGATCCACCCGCCTCGGCCTCCCAAAGTGCTGGGATTACAGGCGTGAGCCACTGTGCCCGGTCGACAGTTTCTTATTTAATTATTTGTTTATTATGATCTATTGCTGTCTCTAGAACGTAAACTTAATGGGGGCAGGTCCTTTGCCATCCTTGTCTGTCATCATGTTGCCAGTGCCTAGGCACAGAGCCTGGCAAAAGCGGGCTCTACATTTTTACTGAATGAATGATTGAATGACTCCCCACAATAATGATGTGAGAATGCATTCTCGTTCCCATCTTACACGTGGGGAAAATGAGACTCAAAGAAATTAAGTAACTTGCCTAAGGACAGTTGGCAGTAGGGCCAAGATTTGAACCTTGCTCTCTGTGGCTTCAGCACTCTTCAACACTTTCCACTTAACATGCTGGCTCCCCTGATGTCTCAGCTCCACCCTGGATCAAGTTAGATGCCAGGAAACTTGGCTGGGTGCGGTGGCTCATGCCTGTAATCCCAGCACTTTGGGAGGCTGAGGCAGCAGGATTCTTGAGCTCAGGAGTGCAAGACCAACCTGGACAATAGAGGGAGACCCCATCTCTATTTAAAAAAAAAAAAAAAAAAAAGGCAATCACCCGGAATCTCTTAGTGCGATTTCCCTGGGAAATTCCACCCCAAGTTCTCACTAATATCATGCCTATAGCCTCTAATGGGATCAACATAATACCTTGTTGTTTGGGAAGAGTTTCTGTAACCTTCCTGCCAATCAACGGGTGAGGATGTCACATAGAATCCATAAAATCAATCCTGCTAGAAATAAGTACCGGATACAGTCTGAAACTCCAGATGAACTGATAGGTTTCTTTGTTTCAGACAAGGCAGGGCCATCTAAGTCATCAGGTTTCCCTTTTTTTTTTTTTTTTTTTTTTTTTTTTTTTTTTTTTTTTTTTTTTTTTTTTTTTTTTGAGACCGAGTCTTGCTCTGCCACCCAGGCTGGAGAGCTGTGGCCGGATCTCAGCTCACTGCAAGCTACGCATCCCGGGTTCACGCCATTCTCCTGTCTCAGCCTCCCGAGTAGCTGGGACTACAGGCGCCCGCCTCGTCGCCCGGCTAGTTTTTTGTATTTTTTAGTAGAGACGGGGTTTCACCGTATTAGCCAGGATGGTCTCGATCTCCTGACCTCATGATCCGCCCGTCTCGGCCTCCCAAAGTGCTGGGATTACAGGCTTGAGCCACCGCGCCCGGCCCAGGTTTCCCTTTTTACTTTGGCTGCTACGAAACTTAGAATTTTAAGTAAGCATGCAGAACCCAGAGGCAGCCCCAACCTCAGGTAAAGTGCTGTAATGAACAGAATGTATGTGATTTGGAACCAGGGAGCCTAAACTTGAGTCTAAGCCAATGCTCCTGTGAGCGAGACATTCAAACTTCCCTGGACCTTAGAACTGAGGTGATAAACACATAACTCCTCCATCCCAGGGCTGTTAAGAGGGTTAAGTGAGCTAATGTATTGGCAAGCTCTTTAGAAATGATTTGATGCTGCAGAGATGGTCAACTCATGTCACATGTGGTCACAGGGTACACTCAGCTCACAGGGGCTGAACTGTAGCTTCTCATGCCCCAGGAATTATTGAACAAGAGAATGAAGTGGTCAGGGAAGGCTTCTAGGAAGAGACACCTCGAAGGATGGGTAGAACCCTCTGATGGAGAAAATTTGACAGTCATTCCTGTACCCTGTAGTGCTGACCTCCCAGGTCACCTCTAATTCCCATTCTGGCCTGCATCTTCCCATCCTTTTAGGTACCCTCTAACCATTACTAATCCCACTGTCTAGCTTCTGTCCCCAGGGGTGAAAATCAGCCCATGGGTGGATAGAGCTCCCCTCAGATGGCTCACAAGTTTCCAGAGACCCAGGGGTTCAAAATGACCAAGTCAACCAGCAATTACTATTCCTTTATTCGTTCAACACCTGCTCACATGGTCAGGGGTGGTGGCTCATGCCTGTAATCCCAGCCCAGCACTTTGGGAGGCCCAGGCAGGTGGATTGCTTGAGCCCAGGAGTTTAAGACCAGCTTGGTCAACATGGTGAAACCCCATTTCTACAAAAAAAATATAAAAATTAGCCAGGTGTGGTGGTACACACCTGTAGTCCCAGCTACTAAGGAGGCTGAGGCAGGAGGATCACCTGGGCCCAGGAGGTCGAGGCTGCAGTGAGCCATGATCACACCACTGCACTCTGGCCTGGGTGACAGAGCAAGACCTTGTCTCAAAACAAAAACAAAAACTCTAGCTCACACAAGGGTCACCAAAGAGCATTTAGATGCTTGAGGGGATGGATATCCCATTCTCCATGATGTGCTTATTTCACATTGCATGCCTGTACCCAAGCATCTCATGTACCCCATATATGTACCCCATAAGTATATATACCTACTATGTGCCCACAAAAATTAAAATTAAAAATAATTGAGCCTGGGCGCGGTGGCTCACGCCTGTAATCTCAGCACTTTGAGAGGCTGAGGCAAGTGGATCACCTGAGGTCAGGAGTTTGAGACCAGCCTGGCTAACATGACAAAATCCCATCTCTACTAAAATACAAAAATTAGCTAGGTCAGTGGCAGGCACCTGCAATCCTAGCTACTCGGGAGACTGAGGCAGGAGAATCACTTAAACCTGGGAGGCAGAGGTTGCGGTGAGCCAAGTTTGTGCCTTTGCACTCCAGCCTGGATGACGAGAGCGAAACTCCATCTCAAAAAAAAAAAAAAAAAAAAAAAAAAAAAGGATAGTTTAGTCTTGGAAAAAGCCCCAGCCCAGGATGAGAGGCTCATCACAAAGACCATCCTCAATAAGAGGTGCTGTCTTTACTGTCAGCCTGTACTCAATCTTCCTAAAACTTGAAGGAAGTAGGGTACAGAGAGGTGAAGTAAATTCCCTGAGGTCACACAGCTCATAAGCAGCAGAGCTGGATTGGGACTGGGGATTTGCACACTGAAGCTTGGGATGGGGGTAGGGAGGGGAAACTCTCCAGGAAATGGCTCTTCTCAGTCGGTGAAATTTCGAGGTCAAACCGGCCAGAGGGAGCCAGGCTCTGGTGGGGCTGCAGCAGACCGGAAACCACAGCCGACTAAGACTGACCTTGGCCTGTAGGGCTGGCTGGGTAGGGCGGGGACAGCCTTGGTTCCCAGCCCTGATTCACTACGTCATTGGAGTCAGTGGTTGAAGCCCTCAGCTCTGTCTACTCAGGCTTAGGTGATGGGAATGCAGGCCTGACATAGGGGGGCGCCTGGAAGGGCGTGCATGCAGGTGCAGAGAACCTGCAGGGCGTGGGACCCATGTAGGGAGAGTACCTATCCTATGTCTCAGGGGGAATCTATGCTGGGGAGCCCTGTGGAGGAGGACCTATGGCTGGCAGCCCCCTCTTCCTCCCCTGACCCTGCACTCCTAGCTCCCTCCCACTTTTGACCCTTCCAGCTGTTCCCTGTGGCCTCAGGGTAAAGTCCAAATTCCTCCATCTGACGTGGCCTCTGCTGTGAACTTGCTCTCCATCCCCAGCCTGCCCTACTGGTCCTGTCTCTGCACACTCCCTTAGCTTCCTTCACTTTAAAATTGAGCTCAGGCCTCTCTGCAGTCCAGCTTCCACTCCTTCTTCGACTTGGACCTGGTGTGGAGGACTGGCTTTCCTCTCCTCTCTCCTGAAACCCATCGGACCTCTGCCATGCATGCCTCCCCTTCCTCTAAGTCCTGAGGACCCACCCGTGACTCAGTCACCCTCTGCTTTCAGGGCAGCAGGCACACAGTGGCTCAGAACAAGGTGTGATGGGGGCTGACTGCCTGAGGCCGCTGCTGGGGAAGCTGCCGCTCCACTGCCCCAGCCCCCAGCAAGACATGACCCTTTGAAATACCCAGAACCACAGAGCAACCTCCTCTGCTGTGGGGTAAAGGTAAAGGTCAGGGGTCAGCCACAGGCAGCATCCCAGGGGCCATCAGAGGGCCCCTGATGCCTGGAGCCAGAGTAGGGAGATGCTGTGTCTAGAAGGGTACACTTGGGCTCCCATGGGCAACATGGGCTGTGTGAAAGGAACCCGAGCATTAAGGAGGGGTTCCCCCACCCCTGCTGTGCACTTGATTTAAAGCCAACCAAACACTGTTAAAATATGAATCCCTGGCCAGGTGCAGTGGCTCACGCCTGTAGTCCTGGAACTTTGCGAGGCCGAGGTGGGCAGGTCACTTGAGGTCAGGAGTTCGAAACCAGGCTGGCCAACAAGATGAAACCCTGTCTCTACTAAAAATACAAAAAAATTAGCCGGGCATGGTGGCACACACCTGTCATCCTAGCTACTCTGGAGGCGGAGGCAGGAGAATTGCTTGAACCCAGGAGGTGAAAATTACAGTGAGCCGAGATGGCGCCACTGCACTCCAGCCTGGGCGACAGAGCAAGACTCCGTCTGAAAACAAACAAACAAACAAACAAACAAATAAATAAAATAAGAATCACTGCAGCTGTGAATCCACATCAACCCCAAACAGCAGCAAGTGACTGGACCACCCACACTCCTGGCTAGGCCTGGCTGGACCAGGAAGGGGGAGCAGCGGGGTGGGTGGAGGTAAAGGGAAGGAGAGTCTCTCTCGTGCCAACGTGCCTGCGTGTCCTAGGGCATGTCTGTATGACAAGGCAGTGGCTGGTGCACCCAAGGGGGTGAGGATGACATTGTTGATCAACTCCCATTTTCCCTCTGGCTTGCTCCTGTCTTGTCTCCACTACAAATACCCTGGTTCCTGGGTCGTCTCGGTAGCTGATCCAACCTTCCTCAGGGCAGGTAGCTCCTCTTGTCAGTCCTGGCCTCCCATCCGAGCCCATGAGGGCACCTTCCTTGTTGGAAAAACTCTATCTATGTCTGTGCTGGAGGAGGGAACAGATGGTTCCCCCAGAAAAGGGCCAAGCCTCCCTTGGGGAGCAGCTCAAACCCTTCTTGGTCTCTCCTATCTGCTAAGCCAGATGTTTGGGGCCTCCACCTGACAGCTGATGGCAGGGTCTGTCACAGGGCCAGGGCTATGGGTGTGTCCCCCACTGTGTGTGTGTTTGGCAGGGCAGGTAGGGGAGCAGTTAAGCCAATGGCTTTGAGAAGGTCTGGTGTCTTACTAGTTGTGCGACCTTGAATAAGTTCCCAGAGGTCTCTAAAGTCAAGTTCTTCATCCTTATGGCCAGGCACGGTGGCTCACACCTGTAATCCCGGCACTTTGGGAGACCAAGGTGGGTGGATCACCTGAGGTCAGGAGTTCAAGACCAGCCTGGCCAACATGGTGAAACCCCATCTCTACTAAAAATACAAAAAATTAGCTGGGTGTGGTGGCGGGTGCCTGTAAACCCAGCTACTTGAGAAACTGAGGTAGGAGAATTGCTTGAACCTGGGAGGTAGAGGTTGCAGTGAGCTGAGATTGCGCAACTGCACTCCAGCCTGGGCGACAGACTCCATCTCAAAAAAAAAAAAAAAAATTCTTCATCCTTAACACCCAGCCTCCTAGAGAGGATATGCTGGTAGGTGACATTGCACAGGCAGCCCTTAGCACAGCTCCATGCACACAGTTAAGCTTGATAAATAGCAGCTATTGTCACTTTTAGGAGAAAACCCCAGTGAGCATGGGGGCTGCTGTGGGAGCCTTCCCTGTTCTGGGCCCTGAGACCAGGGACCTCTGCCACCTTCAGGATGCTCTGGGCAGGGAGTTAGATACCCAAAGGCCTGGCTGATGGAGTAAAAACCCCTTTGGGCCCCAAACCCCTGGCCCTGGCTTCTCCTCCTTTGTGGACTTTCCCAAGTAGGGGACTTGAGAAGCCCACCCCCAATCCCAGCAGGAAGGTTGAGCTCCGGGGAGACCTCATAGGGAAAACCCCAGAAATGTCTATTCCTCCTCTATGCCTCAGTCTCCCTTTGTGGTGGGAGGTCAAGCAGACCCCAGCTGACTCCACTCAGACTCAGCTGTCCCTCCGAGAGCCTGTAGAAGGACAAGGAGCCCCCAAGTCCAAGCTCCCCCATACTTCTGGCTCCTTGTTTCTTTCTTTCTTTCTTTCTTTCTTTCTTTCTTTCTTTCTTTCTTTCTTTCTTTCTTTCTTTCTGTCTGTCTGTCTGTCTGTCTGTCTGTTTTTAGTGACTTGGTCTGGCTCTGTCATCCAGGCTGGAGTGCAGTGGTGCAATCACAGCTCACTGCAGCCTCGAACTCCTGGGCTCAAGCGATCCTCCCACCTCAGGCTCCCAAGTAGCTGGGACCACAGCCACACACCACCATGCTGGTCTAATTGTTGTTGTTGTTGAGACCAGGTCTCCCAATACAGCATAGGCTGGTCTGGAACTCATGGACTCAAGTGATCCTCTCACTTTGGCCTACCAAAGTGCTGGGATTAGGAGAGTGAGCCACCTTTCCCAAGCTCCTCTTGTTTTTTTTTTTTTTTTTTGGTTTTGGGTTTTTTTTTTTGAGACAGAGTCTCACTCTGTCATCCAGGCTGGAGTGCAGTGGTACAATCTTACTCACTGCAACCTCTGCCTCCTAGGTTCAAGTGATTCTCCTGCCTCAACCTCCCAAGTAGCTTGGATTACAGGCATGTGCCATGATGCCTGGCTATTTTTTTTAATTTTTGGTAGAGAAGGGTTTTTGCTGGTCTTGAACTCCTGACCTCAAGTGATCCACCTGCCTAGGCTTCACAGAGTGCTGGGATTACAGGTGTGAGCCCCCATGTCCTGCCACCTCTTGTTTCTTTCTGAATAGACCTTGGAGCAGCCAATCAGGACCCAGAGCCGCAGGCCTGCCTCTGCACTGGTTAATTTCAACTGGCTCTGGGTCCGTGGTGTTGAAGGAGCCCTGGGTGGGGTTGGGTGGGGAGTAGAGACTGGTGTCTATGGGGCCCAGGCTCCTGTCTCAGAACCCGGTGCTGTCAGCTGAGAGACTTGGGAGGGGCCAATATTAACCCATCTTGCTTTGGAGGAAACATACTGGTTCTGATGTCAGCCTTGGGGTGGGGCTCAGTTTCCAGTCTGTGCCTCAGTTTATCCTTTGGAAATAGGAAGAATGGAGTTTCCTAGCCTCCACTTTGAGAAGATGGGGGAAGTTGGTTCATTTATTCATTCAGGTAGTCAATCTACAAACATTTATTTTGAACCCACTCTGCACCACCCATGTGTCAGGCACTGCGCTAGGCACCTGGGGATACAGAAATTTGAAACCCAAACTGAGGGACCTGGAAGCCTCCAAGCCTAGGGGAGAGTAAACGCACCCAACCCTGGGTCTGTGCAGAGAGAAGCAGCATCCCAGGGCCTATAGGAGCCACTCATGCACCAAGTTACACATCATTTTGGTCAGCAAATCCCAGGAATTAGTAGGGATTTCTTCCTGTGATTTAGCAGAGAGGTAAACGTGCTGGAAGCCTGGTAGCAGGTGTGTCAATGATGAAATGAGCCAGCAGTTTGGTGGCTCCTGCCATTCCTTCCTCATCTCAGACAGGAAGGCCTGGAGGGTAGATGCCACGAAGGAGTGCCAGTCGCTGTGATGTATAAACACCTGTCTTCTGCCTCATCTGCCCAGCAGACCCTGGATTTGCAGGACCCCACCGTGGGGGTGTTTGCTCACACCAGGACTCTTTGCCACTGGAGGCCACTGACCACACTAAATGTGGCCCCACATCCAGATGTTAATCTCTAATACATTTCCACTCAAAGGAAATAAGATTCTTAGGATGATAATGGACTCTCTGTCTTGGGGTGTGAAAAAGAAAGTCAGGTCCTGGTACAGTGGCTCTCACGCCTGTAATCCCAGCACTTTGGGAGGCTGAGGTGGGAGGATTGCTTGAGCCTAAGAGGTTGAGACCAGCTGGAGCAACATAGTCAGCCACTGTCTCTACAAAAAATTTAAAAATCAGCTGGGCGTGGCTAGGCGCAGTGGCTCAAGCCTGTAATCCCAGCACTCTGGGAGGCCAAGGTGGGGGGAATCATGAGGTCAAGAGATCGAGACCATCTTGGCCAATGTGGTGAAACCCCATCTCTACTAAAAATACAAAAATTAACTGGGCGTGATGGTGCACGCCTATAGTCCCAGCTGTTCGGGAGGCTGAGGCAGGAGAATCACTTGAACCCGGGAGGTGGAGGTTGCAGTGAGCCGAGATCACGCCACTGCACTCCAGCCTGGGGACAGAGCAAGACTTAGTCTCAAAAAAAAAAAAAAAAAAAAAAACTAGCTAGGCATGATGGTGTGTGGCTATAGTCTCAGCTACTTGGAAGGCAGAGAGCGGAGGCTCTATTGAGCCTGGGAGGTTGAGGCTGCAGTGAGCCATGATTGCGCCAGTGCACTCCAGCCTGGGCAACAGAGTGAGACCCTGTCTTAAGACAAAAAAAAAAACAAAAAAAAAAAAACAAAACCCAGAAAATCAGGATGTGACTTGAAAATCTGGTTGATCCCAGGAAGCAAGAAAACTTTCAAGGATGTCAGAGGCAGTGTTGATAAGTCCATTGCTGGGCAGAGATCGTTTGAGCATCAGCAAGACAAAGAAAATTAGGCTAACCTGAAATAAACCAGGAAAGCATCAGGGCCAGACAGACAGAAGGGCTCGAGGGTCAAAACATGCTTGTAATCATGGACAGGCCTCTGCGGGATCAGCGGGGTAGGGGGATGGGGCATGAGATGAAGGCAAAAAGCAAGCAAGGACAGAAGAGACACCTCTACTTTAAAGAGAGTTTAGGGCCAGGTACAGTGGCTCACGCCTGTAATTCCAGCACTTTGAGAGGCCAAGGTGGGCAAATCACTTGAGGCCAGGAGTTCAAGAACAGCCTGGTCAACACGGCGAAAACCCATCTCTATGAAAAATATAAAAATAAGCTGGTGTGGCCAGGCGTGGTGGCTCATGCCTATGATCCCAGCACTTTGGGAGGCTGAGGCGGTGGATCATGAGGTCAAGAGATTGAGACCACCCTGGCCAACATGTGAAACCCTGTATCTACTAGAAATACAAAAATTAGCTGGACGTGGTGGCTTGCACCTGTAGTCCCAGCTATTCGGGAGGCTGAGGCAGAAGAATTGCTTGAACCCAGGAGGCGGAGGTTGCAGTGAGTCGAGATCGCACCACTGCACTCCAGCCTGGTGACAGAGGGAGATCCTGTCTCAAGATAAAATTAAATTAAATTAAATTAAATTAAATTAAATTAAATTAAATTAAAAGTAAAGAGAGTTTGGAAGTTTACCATCATAAAGAAGCCCTCAGTTTGTGAGATAACCAGATTTAGTATATTTCAAATAATTTTATTGGTGTGTGCTTTGTCAGTTGTTTAGGGTGGCCAGGCACTGTGGCTCATGCCTGTAATCACAACACTTTGGGAGGCCGAGACGGGAGGATCACTTGAGCCCAGGAATTTGAGACCAGCCTGGCCAACATGGCGAAACCCTATCTCTACAAAAAATTCAATATATTAGCTGGGCACGGTGGCATGCACCTGTGGTCCCAGCTACCAGGGAAGCTGAGGTGGGAGAATTGCTTGAGCCTGGGGAGGTCGAGGCTGCAGTGAGCTGTGATTGTGCCACTGCACTCCCACCTCGGTGACAGAGTGAGGCCCTGTCTCAAAAAAAAAAAAAAAAATTGTTGGGCGGGTGCAGTGGCTCATACCTGTAATCCCAGCACTCTGGGAGGCCGAGGTGGGTGAATCGCCTGAGGTCAGGAGTTCGAGACCAACCTGGCCAACATGGTGAAACCCCATCTGTATTAAAAATACAAAAATTAGCTAAATGTGGTGGCGGGTGCCTGTAATCCCAGCTACTCGTGCCTCAACCTCCTGAGTAGCTGAGATTACAAGATTACAGGCAGAAGAATTGCTTGAACCCTGGAGGCAGAGGTTGCAGTGAGCCGAGATAGCGCCACTGCACTCCAGCCTGGGTGATAGAGTGAGACTCCATCTCAAACAAACAAACAAAAAACCGGGCACAATGGCTCATGCCTGTAATCCCAGCACTTTGGGAAGCTGAGGTGGGCACATTACAAGATCAAGAGTTTGAGACCAGCCTGGCCAACATGGTGAAACCCCGTCTCTACTAAGAATACAAAAATTAGCCGGACATGGTAGCACATGCAGGTAATCCCAGCTACTCGGGAGGCTGAGGCAAGAGAATCGCTTGAACCTGGGAGGCATAGGTTGCAGTGAGCTAAGATTACACTGCTGCACTCCAGCCTGGGCAACAGATCGAGACTCCGTTTCAGAAAAAAAAAAAATTGTTTAAGGTGTTTAAAGTGTTCAGATAAATCACCCGTAATTTCATTACGGTGTGTAATTGAAGCAGCATCTCCAGGGTCCATGAGACCGAGTTAAAAATCCCAAAGCTAACATTCAGCAGCTGTGTGACCTTGGGCACGTCACTTCACCTCTCAGGGCTTCAGTTTCCTCAGCTGCAAAGTGGGAACCAGATGATAATAATCGTATGTCCTTCATGGGGTTGTTGTGAGAATTAAATGAAGAATACATTCAAAGCACTTCAAACAGTCCTTGGTGCATAGTAAATGCACGATAGTATTTTAATTTTCATTGTTTAGGTAAGTCATGATTTTTTTTTAAAATATAAACATGAGTTCTTTTATTTATTATTATTTTTTGAGACAAAGTCTCAGTCTGTCACCCAAGCTGGAGTACAGTGGCACAATCTCAGCTCACTGCAACGTCTACCTCCCGGGTTCAAGTGATTCTCATGCCTCAGCCTCCTGAGTAGCTGGATTACAGGTGTGCACCACCACACCTGGCTAATTTTTGTATTCCTTTTTTTTTTTTTTTTGAGACGGAGTCTCGCTCTGTCGCCCAGGCTGGAGTGCAGTGGCCGGATCTCAGCTCACTGCAAGCTCCGCCTCCCGGGCTCACGCCATTCTCCTGCCTCAGCCTCCCGAGTAACTGGGACTACAGCCCCCCGCCACATCGCCTGGCTAGTTTTTTTTGTATTTTTTTAGTAAAGATGGGGTTTCACGGTGTTAACCAGGATGGTCTCGATCTCCTGACCTCGTGATCCACCCGTCTCGGCCTCCCAAAGTGCTGGGATTACAGGCTTGAGCCACCGCGCCCAGCCTAATTTTTGTATTCTTAGTAGAGACAGGTTTCACCATGTTGGCCAGGCTGGTCTCGAACTCCTGACCTCAAGTGATCTGCCCACCTCAGCCTCCCAAAGTGCGGGGATTACAGGCGCGAAGCACCGTAGCTGTTCTAGGTAATTCAAATTTAATATGTTAGGAAAAATTTAATTTGTCCAACTCCTAAGTGTTAATTTTTGCTTAGGTGAATATTAAAGATATGTTGATTGTTTAAAGAGATATCAATTATTCGATAAACCCTTTAGCTGAATAAACTGTACATGAAACCAAACTGGCAATAGTGAGGTTTTCTCTCTGTTCAGTAAACGCCCTTGGATCTTGAAAAATTTAACAAATCACCTTCCCTCCCCCAGCTCCACCCTTCTGCCGGGGGGCTCAGGCTGTTCAATACCACTCCCTGCCACCCTGAGTCCTCCGTCAGGTGCCAACACAGACCCAGGCCTCAGGTCTCCCTCCCTCAGTCGACCCCCTCTCCTAGAAGCCCATTCTCCCTCTACTCATGCCTTCCCCAAAGCCTGAGTCTGTCCTGTTAAAACCACCAGACAATCCTTTACCTAGAGCCATGGCCCTATGGCTCTCCTCCCCTTCACAGCTCAACTCAGAGTGACGCTCTCCTCTTCCTCCACCAAGCTTCTCCCCCATCTCGCCTTTCCATGAATAACCTGTAAATGGCCACATCTAATGGGTGACTCCAGATCCCTGGCTGGATTTTTTTTTTTTTTTTTTTT
>NW_016806409.1:376565-404158 GCF_001698545.2 Rhinopithecus bieti
GACGGAGTCTCGCTCTGTCGCCCAGGCTGGAGTGCAGTGGCCGGATCTCAGCTCACTGCAAGCTCCGCCTCCCGGGCTCACGCCATTCTCCTGCCTCAGCCTCCCGAGTAACTGGGACTACAGGCGCCCGCCACATCGCCTGGCTAGTTTTTTTTGTATTTTTTTAGTAAAGATGGGGTTTCACGGTGTTAACCAGGATGGTCTCGATCTCCTGACCTCGTGATCCACCCGTCTCGGCCTCCCAAAGTGCTGGGATTACAGGCTTGAGCCACCGCGCCCAGCCTAATTTTTGTATTCTTAGTAGAGACAGGTTTCACCATGTTGGCCAGGCTGGTCTCGAACTCCTGACCTCAAGTGATCTGCCCACCTCAGCCTCCCAAAGTGCGGGGATTACAGGCGCGAAGCACCGTAGCTGTTCTAGGTAATTCAAATTTAATATGTTAGGAAAATTTAATTTGTCCAACTCCTAAGTGTTAATTTTGCTTAGGTGAATATTAAAGATATGTTGATTGTTTAAAGAGATATCAATTATTCGATAAACCCTTTAGCTGAATAAACTGTACATGAAACCAAACTGGCAATAGTGAGGTTTTCTCTCTGTTCAGTAAACGCCCTTGGATCTTGAAAATTTAACAAATCACCTTCCCTCCCCAGCTCCACCCTTCTGCCGGGGGGCTCAGGCTGTTCAATACCACTCCCTGCCACCCTGAGTCCTCCGTCAGGTGCCAACACAGACCCAGGCCTCAGGTCTCCCTCCCTCAGTCGACCCCTCTCCTAGAAGCCCATTCTCCCTCTACTCATGCCTTCCCCAAAGCCTGAGTCTGTCCTGTTAAAACCACCAGACAATCCTTTACCTAGAGCCATGGCCCTATGGCTCTCCTCCCCTTCACAGCTCAACTCAGAGTGACGCTCTCCTCTTCCTCCACCAAGCTTCTCCCCATCTCGCCTTTCCATGAATAACCTGTAAATGGCCACATCTAATGGGTGACTCCAGATCCCTGGCTGGATTTTTTTTTTTTTTTTTTTTTGAGACAAGGTCTCACTCTGTCATCCAGGTGGGAGTGCAGTGGCACAATCAGCGGCTCATTGCAGCCTCGACCTCCTAGGCTCAAGCAATCCTCCTGTCTCATTTTTTTTTTTTTTTTTAAATTTTTGGTAGAGATGAGGTCTCATTATGTTGCTGGTCTTGAACTTCTGGGCTCAAATGATCCTCCCATTTCTGCCTCCCAAAGTGCTGGGAGTACAGGCACGAGCCACTGGGCCCGGCTCCCAGCTAGGTTTCTCTGCAGCATTTGACACCTGCAGCCTGTCCCTTCTTGGAAATGTCTGCACCCCAGGTCCTCTCCTATCTCTTTGGTGGTTTCTTCTTTATCTTCCTGGCTAGCTAGTCTTCCTCCTATCTCCTCCCCCCATGTCGGTGCTCCCCCAAATCCATTCCTCCTGAGCTATCTTCTCCGTCCACTCTGCCCTTCCATAGTGCACTCTCACAACCTGGCCCTCCTCCAGGGTGGCCTATCTCAGCCAGTTACACCCCTTCCAGCCATCACTCACACCAGAAACCAAGGAGTGACTGCAAAACTTCCACCTTATCTGGCCAGTCACCAAAGAGCCAACCACTGGCTTCCCCATAACTGGATGACCTTCTCAAGCCCAAGCAGGAGCTTGCCACTTCCTACTAATGTTCATATGCTGATGTTCAAATTCTTCTGTCTCGCTTCCCATTTCATTCCTCTTCTTTATTCTCTCCCACTACATGTCCATCTTGTATGATTAACCCAGGGCACAGCATACAGTAGGTTCTCAAATTTTTTTTTTTTGAGATGGAGTTTCACTCTTGTCACCCAGGCTGGAGTGCAGTGGTACAATTTCAACTCACTGCAACCTCCGCCTCCTGGGTTCAAGCAATTTTCCTGCCTCAGACCCCTGAGATTACAGGCATATGCCACCACGCCTGGCTAATTTTGGTATTTTTAGAAGAGTCGGGGTTTCACATGTTGGCCACGTCTAGAACTCCTGACCTCAGGTGATCCACCTGTCTCGGCCTCCCAAAGTGCTGGGATTATAGGCATGAACCACCGTGCCCCGCCTCAAATTTTTGTTGAACGTGTATGCTAAAAGGTAGTGGTAAGTAGATGAGAAAATAGATACCATGCAGTTCCCAATGGCTAAAGGTAGAACAATTATAGAATTTAAAGTAAAATAACACTACAGTAGTCCCCCCTTATCTTCAGAGAATATATTCCAAGACCCCCAATAGTTGCCTGAAACGTGGATAGTATGGAACCCTGTAGGTGGAGAGTAAGGAACCCTATATATATTATGTTTTTTCTTTTTTTTTTTTTTGAGACAGAGTCTCACTTTGTTATCCAGGCTGGAGTGCAGTGGCATGATCTCAGCTCACTGCAACCTCCGCCTCCCAGGTTCAAGCGATCCTCCTGCCTCAGTCCCCTCCCCAGTAGCTGGGATTACAGGCACGTGACACCACTCCTGGGTAAGACGGGTATCATCATGTTGGCCAGGCTGGTCTTGAACTCCTGACCTCAGGTGAACTCCACCTCAGCCTCCAAAGTGCTGGGATTACAGACATGAGCCACTGCGCCTGGCCTATACTATGTTTTTTCATACGTACACATACCTATGATAAAGTTTAATTTATAAATTAGGCACAGTAAGAGATTACAACAACTAATAATAAGATGGAACAACTATACTGTATTAAAAGCTATATGAATGTGATCTCTCTCTCTCAAAATATCTTATTGGGCTGGGCATGGTGGCTTATGCCTGTAATTCCTGCTACTCAGGAGGCTGATGTGGGAAGACAGTTTGAGCCCAAAACTTGAAGACCGGCCTGGGCAATAGAATGAGACTCTATCACTGAAAGAAAGAAAGAAAAGAAAAAAGAAAAGGAAAGGAAAGAAAGAAAGAGGAAAAAAGAGAGAAAGAAAGAGAACTAAAGTGGTGGTAAGCCATAGAATGGTAGAAGATACTTATAACACATATAAGTGACAAAAAATTAATATCTGGACCAGTGTGGCGGCTCACACCCATAATCCCAACAACTTTGGAAGGCCAAGGCAGGAGGATCCCTTGAGACCAGCCTGGGCAGCATAGCAAGACTCCGTCTCTACAAAAAAATTTAAAAATTAGTAGGATGTGGTGGTGCTTGCCTGTGGTCCCAGCTATTTGGGAGGGTTAGGTGGGAGAATTGCTTGAGCCTAGGACATCAAGGCTGCGATGAGCTGTGATGATGCCACTGCACTCCAGCCTGGGTGACATAAGGCAATCGTCTCAAAAAAATTTAATATCCGGAATATACAAAGAACATATAAAGAACTACTGCAAAGCAATTAAAGAACAAAACAAAACAAAAACAGTCCAATAGAAAATAATGACGAAAATACTTTGAAGAGGAAATTCACAGTAGAGAAAATCCAAGTAACCAATAAGAATTTGATTAATTTTTTTAATTTTTTTTTAGACCTAGGGTCTTTCCTCCTTCTTCTTCCTTTTTTTTTTTTTTTTTTTTTTTTTTTTTTTTTTTTTTTTTTTTTTGAGATGGAGTCTCGCACTGTTGCCTAGGCTGGAGTGCAGTGGCACGATCTTGGCTCAATGCAATCTCTGCCTCCCGGGTTCACACCATCCTCCTGCCTCAGCCTCCCAAGTAGCTGGGACTACAGGCGCCCGCCACCACCACCACACCCAGCTAATTTTTGTATTTTTAGTAGAGACAGGGTTTCACGGTGTTAGCCAGGATGGTCTCGATCTCCTGACCTCGTGATCTGCCTGCCTTGGCCTCCCAAAGTGCTGGGATTACAGGTGTAAGCCACTGCGCCTGGCCGAGACGGGGTCTTTCTATGTTGCCCAGGCGGGAGTGCAGTGGCTATTCACAGGCGTGATTCCACTACTGATCAGCATGGGAGTTTTGACCTCCTCCATTTCCACCCTGGGCTGGTTCACCCCACCTTAGGCAACCTGGTGGTCCCCCACTCTTGGGAGGTCACTATATTGATGCTGAACTTAGTGTGGACACCCGATCTGCATAGCGCACTACAGCCCAGGACGGGCCTCAAGCAATCCTCCTGCTTCAGCCTCCCAAGTAGCTGGGACTACAGGCTCACATCATCTCACCTGGCTCAATAAGCATCTGAAAAAACAGCCAACATCATTAATATGCATGAACATGCCAACTACAGTAAAATGTCTAACAACAATATTCAAAGTCAGGGACAGAAGAAATGGAAGTATACTGTTACAAGTTTCCTTTATAACATCTTTATTGAAGTATAATTCACATGCCATAAAATTCACCCATTTAAAGTGCACAATTCAGTGTCTTTTAGTACTCCTAGAGTTCTACAACCACTACAATCTAAGTTTAGAGTGTTTCCATCACTCCAAAAAGAAATTCCATGCCCATCAGCCATCACTCCTGATTCCTCCCTCCAGCCCTAGGCAACCATTAATATTGTTTCTGTCTCTATAGATATGCCTATTCTAGACATTTCATGTAAATAAAATCATGCAATATAGGCTGGGCGCGGTGGCTCATGCCTGTAATCCCAGCACTTTGGGAGGCCGAGGTGAGCAGATCACCTGAGGTCAGGAGTTCAAGACCAGGCTGGCCAACATGGTGAAATCTGTCTCTACTAAAATACAAAAATTAGCCAGGCATGGTGACGGGAGCCTGTAGTCCCAGCTACCTGGGAGGCTGAGACAAGAGAATCGCTTGAATCTGGGAGATGGAAGTTATAGTGAGCAAAGGCTATGCCACTGCACTCCAGCCTGGGCAACAAGAGCAAAACTCCATCTCAAAAAAAAAAAAAAAAAAAAATTCATACAATATAGGTTTTTTGGCAGCTGCCTTCTTTCACTTACCATGATATTTTCAAGGTCATCCATGTTGTAGCATGTATCATTATTTCATTCCTTTTTATTGCTGAATAATATTCCATTGTATATATATGATACACTTTATTTGTCTATTCAGTTGATGGACTTTTGGGTTGTCTCCACTTTTTGGCTATGGTGAATGATGCTGCTTCAGGGGTATTCCTGAAGGCTCTGAGCCCCTGGTTTCCGTACCCATTCAGATCATGGTTTTGCTGCAGTTGCCCATTCAGTTATCATCACTCATGGAGTCAACACGAGGTGACCAGTCAATCCCCTGAGGTCTGGATTTATTCTTCCTGCGCCCATTATATAGCAGCAACTCTATCTCCTCACGATAATCAGGGTTGATTACCCTGCCAGGAGAGTAGCTTCTTTTTATTTTGTCTGTTGATCTACTGGCTTGGGGAGCTCAAAATGATCATAAGGCAGCCATAGCTTCAGTTTTAGTGGAATCCTTACTGAGTGGCCTGGGAGAAGCATTCCCTTCACCTACCCTTGGGAATCAGGATCACCAATCATCATCACTAGTTTACCAAAGTACAAAGCTGCAGGAGGTGAAGCTGGACACCGTGGTGCACATCTGTAGTCCCAGCTACTCTGGAGGCTGAGACAGGAGGATCACTTGAGCCCAGGAGTTCAAGACTGTTTTGTGTGATGATCCTGCCCGTAAATAGCCACTGCAGTTCAGCCTGGGCAACACAGCAAAGCAGCTGTCTCTTTTTTTTTTAAAGGCAGGGCTCAGTGGCTCATGCCTATGATCCCAGCACTTTGGGAGGCCAAGGCAGGAGGATTGCTTGATACCAGTAGTGTAAAACCAGCCTGTGCACCATAGTGAGATCTTGTCTCTGCGAAAAAATAAAATAAAATAAAATAAATAAAAAGTAGTGTGGGTGAGAAACACATATTTCCCAGTGGGTCCCTGGGAATTATGGTAAGGGGGATCACTCCAACTTCTACGCCTGGTGTTTTTTTTTTTTTTTTTTTTTTTTTTTTTTTTGAGACGGAGTCTCGCTCTGCCGCCCAGGCTGGAGTGCAGTGGCACGATCTCGGTTCACTGCAAGTTCCGTCTCCCAGGTGCGGTGGCTTATACCTGTAATCCCAGCAGTTTGGGAGGCCAAGGCAGGAGGATCGCTTGAGCCCAGGAGTTCGAAACCAGCCTGGGCAACATAGCAAAATCCTGTCTCTACACACACACACACACACACACACACACACAATTAGCCAGACACGGTGGCATGTGCCCAGCTACTTGGGAGGCTGAGGTGGGAGGATCATCTGAGCCCAGGGAGGTCAAGGCTGCAGTGAACCATGATCACTCCACTGCACTTCTTGGCAACAGAGTGAAGTCCTGTCTCAAAAATAAATAAATAAATAAATAAATAAATAAATAAATAAATAAATAAAATAAAAGAAGCTGAAGGACATCTACTGGCCAGGCTATCTTGTCTGCCTGGTTGCTTAGTACCCTTCTGCAGAGGATGCTCACCGTGGAGCACTGATAGAGACATAGTGCAAACTTTGTGCACACTCCAGCAAATCCATCCATTTGCCCTCCCCTCACAAAAACCTGTCTCAGGTCTTCCAGCCTTGCTCCTTCTAGATCTCTGACCTATCAGACAAGACACTGGCCTGTACCTAGTAGTCTATGTATATCCTCAGCTCAGAGCCCTTTTCCTTCCACCTTATGTCGCTGACTAGGTGCAAATGCCAGCAGCTCTGTCATCAAGGGGGTTTCCCCTCACCACTGCCTTTCGGGGCCACCCTTGATTGTGGCTGTAATGTGGCTTCAGTTCATTCTCAGTCCACACCAACCTAGGAAGCCATTTTATCTGTGAATCTGATCTGGGGCTTTTTTTTCCTCCTCTATCAACTGGTGATAGAGAACTCCCCATCAGGCCAAAGGTGTGAGTTGAGGGAGAGGCGTAGGTGCCACAGGGGTAGGTGCTCCGGGGGTCTGGCTGCCTGTTCATGTAACTTACTTGTGCCCTTTAGGCTGAGTAGTCCTCATCTGGAATGTACCATTTCATGGCAGGATGGATTATTGCTGCACCTGCTCAACTGTGTGACTTGGTGTATCTGACAGTTTCTTCTTTGCAATGGACAGCTCTGATCACATCACCATACCTGTCCAATGGTCAGGACTCTGCAGCACAACAAGACTTTTTGTTTTTTGAGACAGAGTCTTCCTCTGTCACCCAGGCTGGAGTGCAGTGGCACAATCTCGGCTCACTGCAACCTCCACTTCCCTGGTTCAAGCCATTCTCCTGCCTCAGCCTCCCGAGTAGCTGGGACTATAGGCGCGCACCACCACACCTGACTAATTTTTGTATTTTTAGTAGAGGCAGGGTTTCACCATGTTGGCCAGGCTGGTCTCGAACTCCCGACCTCAGGTGATCCACCACCCCCTTGATCTCCCAAAGTGCTGGGATTATAGGTGTGAGCCAATGCACCCGGCCAGAAGATTATTTTTTAAAACTGGAATAGTTCTCTGCTGTAGATGGCATGACCTTGCTCCAGAACCTTCTGGGCTTGCCAGAGACTCCCCAAAGCATCCTATGAATCACAGATAGATGGCATCTGCTAGGCTATATGAGCCCAAGTGGCAGGGAACTTTGCATTTTGGCCTAGACTGAAAAAAACCTCTCTTGTTGTGGGCCCCACTCAAAACCAGCAGCCTTCTGAGTTCCCAGAAAATTAGTTGGAGCAGTATTTCCAAGTGTGGTGTGTGCCATCTCCCATGTCTGAAGGGACGTGCCAGGCTTCGCGCATCTTTCCTAGGGATAGGAGACACATGGTGGTGCCAGCCCATTGGACCCTGACAAATTTTGCAAAGATCCTTGAGTCTTTGTAGGTTTTATCCTCCAACCTCTGGCAAGCACTTTCTGTTCACCAGGTTCCATTAGCTCAATGTCGTCAGTACAAGGATCGTGTGATGTTGTGTGGAATGCCAAGATGATCAAGGTCCCCGCACTATTGTGACAGAAAGCAGGACAGTTAACATAGCCCTGGGGAAAGGGGAAAGACTGTGGACATGCACTTTTGTCTGTCCCCAGGGAAAGGAATCTGCTTTTTTTTTTTTTTGAGACTGAGTCTTGCTCTGTTGCCCCTGCTGGAATGCAGTGCCTCGATCTCTGCTCACTGCAACTTCCCTCTCCCGGGTTCTAGTGATTCTTGTGCCTCAGCCTCCCAAGTAGCTGGGATTACAGGTGCCAACCACCACGTCTGACTAATTTCTATATTTTTAGTAGAGACAGGGTTTCACCATCTTGGTCAGGCTGGTCTCAAACTCCTGACCTCAAGTGATCTGCCTGCCTTGGCCTCCCAAAGTGCTGGTATTACAGGCATGAGCCACTGAGCCTGGAAGAAATCTGCTTCTAATCTTACTTCCTTCATCAAATTAACAGTTATGGACTAAATGACAGGGACTCTGTTGATCTGTTCTAAGAAAGCTAGCACATCTGGCACAGCACTCAATCAGGGCGCCACTTGGTTATGTGCATCCTCATCTACAGTGATCCGTCTGGTTTTTGCAAGAGCCAGATTGATGAATTAAATGGGGATATCCTGGGAACCACCACTTTTATGTCCTTTGTGAGTGACTCCAACCACTGCCATTCTGCCTGGGCTGGGGAATTGCTTCTGATTTACTCTCTTAGGAGGGGGATGAGGAAGCAGTTTCTGATTGGCCTTTCCTACCCTAATGACTCTTATTCCATTCTTTTTTTTTTTTTTTTTTTTGGTGACAGTTTCATTATGTCACGTATGCTCAAGTGCAGTGGTGCAATCTCAGCTCACTGCAATCTTGACCTGCCGGGCTCAATCAATCCTCCCCACCTCAGTGCCCTGAGTAGCTGGGACTAAAGAAGTGTGCCATGATACCCAGCGAATTAAAATTTTTTTTTTTGTAGAGATGAGGTTTCACTATGTTGCCCAGGCTGGTCTCAAACTCCTGGGCTTAAGTGATCCTCCCACCTTGGCCTCCACACTTGGGATTACAGGTGTGGTAATGGCTCTTACTTCAGGAAACCAACGTGAGAGATCTGCTATCTGCTAAGTACCTCTGTGCCACTATGCCTTCAGGGGCCAGGGAAATAACCATCAGGCAGACTGATGGGCCAGATCTTCTTTCATCACCTGGCCTCCGTATGTCCCACCCTAATACATGCCCATGATGGCATTTTGGTTCCTTAATATTAGTGTCAGTTTCAACTCTGTATCCAAAAGTCTTGAAAGATCTGAGTATTTCTCTTTCCCCAGGATGCAGTTGCTCTGATAAGCAGCTGTACGTATCTTTGGGGGAAGAATAGGATAATTACCATGTTATAAACTTGCCATGGCATTGTAGGATTCTTCCTGAAGGGAACTGGCCCCCACTTCACTTAAAGGGCTCTATATCTGGCCATGTTTGGTGACTCACGCCTGTAATCTCAGCACTTTGGGAGGCCGAGGTGGGCACATCACTTGAGGTGAGGAGTTCGAGACCAGCCTGGACAATATGGTGAAACCCCGTCTCTACTAAAAATACAAAAAATTATCTAGGTGTGATGGTGGGCACCTGTAATCCCAGCTACTTGGGAGGCTGAGGCAGGAGAATCGTTTGAACCCGGGATGTGGAGGTTGCAGTGAGCCGAGATTACACCACAGCACTCCAGCCTGGGCAACAGAGCAAGACTCCATCTCAAAACAAAAAAAAAAAAAAAAAAAAAAAAAAAAAAAAAGACAAAGGGCTCTATATCTGAAAACTGATTTGGGCCTGGAAACTGGGTATGAGATGGGGATTTTCCTTTGCAGAGGCTAACTTCAGCCTTCTGCTCTCTCATTCTTGCTTATTTTTATAAGCAAGAGATACCCTCCTTCACCATTCTCCTATCTAGGAACACCATGGTCTTTTGGTCATCACAATAGATCCCTGCTTACATTTCTGGTCTTTCTGCCTATTATAGTAATTACGTCCACTTAGCCTCTCATGACCACATGCTGTCGCCTGACCTCTGTTCTGGACTCCTGTCATACCCACTGACTCTAGAAAGGCTAGTTCCATAGCAGCTCCCGCTACCATTGCTCTGGCCTGCTGAGGACAGCCACCACTGACCGGCAAATGCCAGTGGCCCTGCTCCAACTAGCACCTTCTGTATCATTTTATTTATTGAGTATTTCTGGGCCCTCATGAAGAACACGGTAGGCTGGAGGGTTCTATAGTTTTATATAATAGTCATTTTATTCTGGCATACCCACTTTTCTGAGCCTTTATTCTTCCAAGTATTCTGTCAAGGAAGTTCCAACATCTCTACCTCATTTGCTGGAACTCATAGTTTTTCCACACTTTGAAGATCTATCCCAGGGGGCATATTGCAACAGGCTTCAGATGTCCTTGCCAAGCTTTAAAATGTTAAATCCCAGGCCAGGTGTGGTGGCTCACTCCTGTAATCCCAGCACTTTGGGAGGCCAAGGCGGATGGATCACTTGAGGTCATGAGTTGAGACCAGGCTGGCCAACATGGTGAAACCCCATCTCTACTAAAAATACAAAAATTAGCCCAGCATGGTGGTGCATGCCTGTTATCCCAGCTACTCAGGAGGGGCTGAGGCAGGAGAATCGCTTGAATTCAGGAGGCAGAGGTTGTAGTGAGCCGAGATCGCACCATTGCACTCCAACCTGGGTTACAGAGCAAGACTCCGTCTCAAAATAAATAAATAAATAAATAAATAAATAAATAAATAAATAAATAAATTTTTTTAAAAAAAGTTAAATCCTTACCAGGTAGGGCATCCCATATCAATAAACGTACCCTTATTTCGCTTTTTTTTTTTGTTTTGTTTGAGACGGAGTCTTGCTCTATCACCCAGGCTGGAGTGCAGTGGCGCGATCTTGACTCACTGCAACCTACGCTGCCTGGGTTCAAGTGATTCTTGTGCCTCAGCCTCCCGAGTAGCTGGGAGTACAGGCACGCACCACCACGCCCAGCTAATTTTTTTGTAGTTTTAGTAGAGATGAGGTTTCACTATGTTGGCCACGCTGTTCTCAAATTCCTGACCTCAGGTGATCCGCCCACCTAGGTCTCCCAAAGTGCTGGGATTGCAGGAATGAACCACTCCTCCCGGTCTTATTCAGCCTTATATTCCACCCGCTGATCCCAGTCTAACACCCTCAAGATATGTTCCCAAACATGTTCTGCCAAATTCTGCTGGTAAATGTTCACCAGCTCCTGCAGGTCTTTTGGTGAATCATCCCTTTCTTTCCATAGATGGGACAATACTTCCCCACTTGGTCCCTGATGAGACGACCAACGTTATTGGTCTAGAGTCATGGAGGGGAGTCACCATCAGGCCTTGAAGAGGGCAAGTATCATCTTGTGAGACATCTGCCTCAGGTGAGGAATCTGCATGTTATCTAGGCAAGGGGAGGCTGCTGTCTTCTACCCAGGGGGAGAGGCCAATTCTGCCAGCCCAAATAACTCAGCATAATAAGGGGGTTTTAGAACAGATGCTCCCATACCAGGCCTCAGGATCCCACTCCGTCCCTCCCAGGGCCCTGACTTGCTGGGGCTTTAAATATAAAACCCTGCTACTCTCGCAATCAGATTATGGGACTGATTTTCATCACAGTCTGCCCTGCACAGGAGGTGAGGGTTTCCTTACATGCTGCCATAGAGGTCTTCTGGTTTTTGTTTTGTTTTGTTTTGTTTTGTTTTGTTTTGTTTTGAGATAGGGTCTTGCTCTGTTGCCCAGGCTGGAGTGCAATGGCACAGTCATGGCTTACTGCAGCCTCAACCTCCTGGGCTCAAGTGATCCTCCCACCTCAGCCTTCTGAATAGCTGGGAACACAGGTGCTCATCACCACACCTGGCTAATTTATTTTTTGTAGAGACAGGGTATCCCTATGTTGCCGGGGCTGGTCTCGAACTCCTGGGTTCTAGTGATCCTCCCAAAGTACTGGGATTACAGGTGTGAGCCCGGCTTCTTCTGGCTTTTAACTGTACCCTAAATTGATAGCTAGCTGATGTGAGTCTGTCTTTTCTTCTTTTAACACTTTGATGGCATTAACAGCAACCAAACAACTCCTTTTTTTTTTTTTTTATTTCGACAGAGTCTGACTCTGTCATCCAGGCAGGAGTGCAGTGGCATGATCTCAGCTCACTACAGCCTCTGCCTTGTGGGTTCAAGTGATTCTCATGCCTCAGCTTCCCTAGTAACTCGGATTACAGGCGCCTGCCACCACACCCAGCTAATTTTTGTATTTTTAGTAGAGATAGGGTTTCACCATGTTGGCCAGGTGGTCACGAACTCCTGACCTCAAGTCATCTACTCGCCTTGGCCTCCCAAAGCGCTGGGATTACACGCGTGAACCACTGAGCCCAGCCTCCACAGTCCTTATAATTACCATTTTCCTCTTACATCTCAAATACTAGAGCTATTGCATAGGCAGTGCATCCCTGTCTGCATCCCATTGCACCAGGGTGACAGTCTGACAATCAGTCCTGTTCTCCAGTGGGTATTAGCACCCCACTTACCTCAGCAATGGAATCTTTGGGCCATCTGGATGATGAGTGATCCAAAACCAGAATACTATCCTGCGGGTCTACTTCCTAGGACAGCTTTGGATACCAAATGTGTTGGTTTGGGTTCCCCCCAGAAGTAGAACCTGAGTCAAGGATTCAAAGGAAAGTGTTTATTTGAGAAACACAAGTGTTTATTTGAAAAGTGATGCTAGGAAAACGGAGCAAGCTGGTGGGAGACCGACATTGGAAGGAATGCAGGCTCACAAAGGGTGTGTTATCAAGCAAGTTAAAAATGTGGACAACTGGCCGGGCGCGATGGCTCACACCTGTAATCCCAGTACTTTGGGAGGCCAAGGCAGGCGGATCACCTGAGATTGGGAGTTCGAGACCAGCCTAACCAACATGGAGAAACCCCGTTTCTACTAAAAATACAAAAATAGCCAGGCTTGGTGGCACATGGCTATAATCCCAGCTACTTGGAAGGCTGAGGCAGGGGAATTGCTTGAACCCAGGAGGCAGAGATTGCAGTGAGCCAAGATTGCGCC
Source organism: Rhinopithecus bieti (assembly GCF_001698545.2). Classification (NCBI taxonomy): domain Eukaryota; kingdom Metazoa; phylum Chordata; class Mammalia; order Primates; family Cercopithecidae; genus Rhinopithecus; species Rhinopithecus bieti. The sequence goes on from NW_016806409.1 coordinate 389,502, forward strand.
ATTGCACTCCAGCCTGGGCAACAAGAGTGAAACTCTGCCTCAAAAAACAAACAAACAAACAAAACAACAACAACAACAACAAAACACCTGGACAACCAGAGCTTAATCCTAAGAGGGAACTCAGGGAGCCAGTCATAATGTGAGCTGCAGGACCTAAGGGATGAGGAAGCTGGGTATTTATGCACCAATCCCCATCAGGATTGTCTGAAGGTTGCTGCCGCTGGGAGTATAATTCCCCAGAACTTTCAGCCTGCCCATCAGGCTCCAGTGGCCAGGGAGAGTCCTCAGGTAAAGAGCTGCAGGTTCTGGCAGGTGGAAGTTCATCCAGTGAACCCAAGAGCTTCGGGAACATGGGAGGGCACTGACAGCATCTGCCACACTAAGGGAGGAATCCCTTCATGAGGAGATACCGCAATGGTTCCACTACCTGGAAGAAGGCTCTCACCTGGGCTCAGAGCAAAAAAGGGGTTACCTTCTGGGATGACTGATCCCAAATGCCAAGGGTAAGCTGGGTTCTAACTCCAAAAGAAAGGCAGGGAGGATTATGTCTGGAATCCAGGGGACACCCTGGTGTGCCATGTCCTACTTCCGTGTCCAATGGTAAAAGTTAAAAAAAAAGAGCAATACAGTTTCTGAGGATTCCAATTTGTAGAATGCTAATTTCAAGAATAAAGGTTTATTCTTGAAACCTTTATTTTAAGAATAAAGGTTTGGAGGCTGGGCATGGTGGCTCATGCCTGTAATCCCAGCACTTTGGGAGGCCGAGGTGGGTGGATCACCAGGTCAGGGGTTCTAGACCAGCCTGGCCAAGAGACCATCCTGGCCAATATGGTGGAACCTTGTCTCTACTAAAAACACAAAAATTAGCCGGGCATGGTGGTGGGCGCCTGTAATCCCAGCTACTCAGGAGGCTGAGGCAGGAGAATTTCTTGAACCCGGGAGGCGGAGGTTGCAGTGAGCTGAGATTGTGCTATTGCCCTCCAGCCTGGGCGACAGAGCTAGACTTTGACTCAAAAAAAAATTAATAATAATAATGATAATAAAGAATAAAGATTTGGGGCTAGGCACGGTGGCTCACGCTTGTAATCCCAACACTTTGGGAGGCCAAGGTGGGTGGATTACTTGAGGTCAGGAGTTCGAGACCAGCCTGGCCAAAATGGTGAAACCCTGCCTCTACTAAAAAGAATACAAAAATTAGACAGGTGTGGTCGTGGGCACCTGTATTTCCAGCTACTCAGGAGGCTGAGGCACGAGAAACCCTTCAACCCTTCAAGGGTAATGGAAGAGGCAAGTTATAATATCAGCTTCTGACCAGATATAGAAGCAAGGATTGTAGAAGGTGCAGATTGCAGTGAGCCAAGATTGTGCCACTGCACTCCAGCCTAGGCAACACAGCAAGACCCAGTAAAAAAAAAAAAAAAAAAAAAAAAAAAAAAAAAAAAAAAAAAAAAAGAATAAAGATTTGGGCTAGGGCGTGATGGCTCACGTCTGTAATCCCAGCACTTTGGGAGGCTGAGATGGGCAGATGGCTTGAGTCTAAGAGTTCAAGACCAGCCTGGGCAACATAGGAAGACCCCCATTTCTACAAACATAAAAATAAATTAGCCAGGCATGGTGGTGGATGCCTGTAGTCCCAGCTACTTGGGAGGCTGAAGTAGGAAGGATTGCTTCAGCTTGGGAAGTTGAGGCCGCAGTGAGCCGTGATTGCACAACTGTACTCCAGCCTGAGCAACAAAGGGAGACCCTGTTGCCAAAATAAATAAATAAATAAAGGTTTGTTGAGAAATTGATACTCTTTTGGTATAAATAAATAAATAAGAATAAAGGTTTGGTCACCCAACCTGGTCAAAAACAAACAAACCAATGAATTGAGGCACTGGCTCAGAGCAAAGTAAAAATGGAACAAGTAATGGAAGAGGAAAGTTATAAATATCAGCTTCTGACCAGATATAGAAGCAAGGACTGTAGAAGCTATGGGTATGTTTTCTCTTGCTTGTTTTATTGTATACACTCTCTAAATATTGTATACACTCTCTAAATCTCCTTCTTTTCTCTTATTATTTTTTATGAGGATTGTTGTCAGTAACGACCTTCATAATTTAGGTTGCAGAATACTCTAGAGGACATGTGATTGAACTAGGAGAACTCACGTCACATGGAAACGGATCCCATTGCTGTAGAGACTTTGCATCTCTGCTTTTGGGGGAGGGCCCCAGAGCATCTTCATTTGAGCAAAGGACAGTTGCATCTATTAGGCAAAGTGATGCAGCTGTTATTATTCAAATATGATGGACAGATGTGTAATAGCTGAGTAGAAAAAAGGGGTAGATTAGGCCAGTTATTTGCTTATTGACTTTCAGCTTCAAATTCATTCTTATTTTCTGTGCTCTCTGATGTTGGAAGGGGGCTGGGATTCTGCAAACCAGTTCCCTAGACTCCATTAGTGTCCTTCTGTTAGGTTCTGCTCATAGGCAGTGCACACATGGGTGATAAAAATATAAAGAAAAGCAAGGAAATGATTATCACAAAAGTTGAAATATGAACAAGGAACAAAGCTGGAGGACTTATACTTCCTGATTTTAAAACTTACTGCAAAGCTACAGTCATCAAAATAGAGTGGTATTGGCATAAAGACAGACATATAGACCAATGAAATAGAACAGAGGCTCAGATGTAAACTCTCACACACACGAGCAAGTGATTTCTTTCCTTTTCTTTCTTTCTTTCTTTTTTTTTTTTGAGATGGCGTCTCGCTCTATCACCCAGGCTGGAGTAAAGTGATACAATTTCAGCTCACTGCAATCTCTGCCTCCTGGACTCAAGCGATCCTCCTACCTCAGCCTCCTGAATAGCTGGGACCACAGGTGTAAGCCACCATGCCTGCCTAATTTTTTGTATTTTGGGTAGAGATGGGGTTTCACCATGTTGCCCAGGCTGGTCTCGGACTCCTGAGTTCAAGAGATCTGCCCTCTTTAGCCTCTCAAAGTGCTGGGATTACAGGCATTAGCCACTGTGCCTGGTCTGCAAGTGATTTCTTAAATTTTTTATTTAGTTTATTTTTTTTAGAGATGTGGTCTTGCTATGTTACCCAGGATGGACTGAAATTCCTGGGCTCAAGTGATCTTGCCACCTCACCCTCCTGAGTAGCTGGGATTACAAGTACGTATCATCGCACCTGGCCTATGATCAAATGATTTTTTTTTTTTTTTTGACCTAGGGTCTTGCTCTGTTGTCTAGGTTGCTGTGCTGTGGTGCAATGCAGTCTTAAACTTGATCAGGCCAGGTGCGGTGGCTCACGCCTGTAATCCTAGCACGTTGGGAGGCTGAGGCAGGTGGATCACCTGAGGTCAGGAGTTCAAGACCGGCCTGGCCAACATGGTGAAACCCCGTCTCTACTAAAAATAAAACAAATTAGCCGGATGTGGTGGTGCACACCTGTAATCTCAGCTACTTGGGAGGCTGAGGCAAGAGAATCGCTTGAACCTGGGAGGCAGAGGTTGCAATGAGCCAAGATCATGACACTGCACTCCAGCCTGATTTTTGACAAGAATGCCAAGACCATTTAATGGGGAAAGGACAGGTTTTTGTTTGTTTGATGTTTGTTTTTTAAACAAATAGTGCTGGGAAAACCGGATATCCATATGTGAGAGAATAAAGTTGAACCCTTACCTAACACTATATCCAAAAATTAACTCAAAATGGATCAAAGACCTAAATGTAGGACCTAAACTTTTAAAACTCGTAGAAGAAAACATATGGCAAAAGCTTCCCAACATTGGATTTGGCAATAATTTTTTTGGATCTGACACCAAAGGCGGGGGCAACAATAACAACAAAATAGACAAATTAGCCTTGATGAAAACTTAAGAACTTTGTGCATCAAGAAGCAATATCGGCCGGGCGCGGTGGCTCAAGCCTGTAATCCCAGCACTTTGGGAGGCCGAGACGGGCGGATCATGAGGTCAGGAGATCGAGACCATCCTGGCTAATACGGTGAAACCCCGTCTCTACTAAAAAAATACAAAAAACTAGCCGGGCGACGAGGCAGGTGCCTGTAGTCCCAGCTACTCGGGAGGCTGAGACAGGAGAATGGCGTGAACCCGGGAGGCGGAGCTTGCAGTGAGCTGAGATCTGGCCAGTGCACTCCAGCCTGGGCGGCAGAGCAAGACTCCGTCTCAAAAAAAAAAAAAAAAAAAAAAAAAAAGCAATATCAACAAATTCAAAAGGAAATTGACAGAATGGGAGAAAATATTTGCAAGTTATATATCTGATAAGGAATTGATATCCAGGATATAGAGAAAGCTCCTAAAACTCAACACCAACAGCAAAAACGGAGCAACCCAAAAACGAACAAAGGACTTGAATAGGTATTTCTCCAAAAAAAAAAAAAGAAAGACAGAAACAAAAGCCAATAAGCACATGAAAAGGTGCTCAACATCACTAATCATTAGTAAAATGCAAATAAAAACTACAATGAAAGAGTATACTTTCAGGGATCATTTCCCTTTTTCTGTTTTTTGAGATGGAGCCTCACTCTGTTGCCCAGATTGGAGTGCAGTGGTGCGATCTCGGCTCACTGCAACCTCTGTCTCCTGGGATTCAAGTGATTCTCCCACCTCAGCCTCCTGAGTAGCTGGGATTATAGGCATCCACTACCAGCCTTCCAAGTAGCTGGGGACTACAGGTGCACACCACTACACCTGGCTAATTTTTGTATTTGTTGTAGAGATGGGGTCTCGCCATGTTGCCCAGTCTCATTGTTTCTATTGAGATCGAGACCATCCTGGCTAACATGGTGAAACCCTGTCTCCACTAAAAATTAAAAAACAGCCGAGCGTGGTGGTGAGCGCCTGTAGACCCAGCTACTCAGGAGGCTGAGGCAGGAGAATGGAGTGAACCCGGGAGGCGGAGCTTGCAGTGAGCCAAGATTGTGCCACTGCACTCCAGCCTGGGAGACAGCGAGACTCTGTCTCAAAAAAAAAAAAAAAAAAAAAGAGAAATTGGACCCTTGTGCATTGTTGGCAGGAATGAAAAACGGTGCAGCCATATGGAAAACAGGATGGCAGCTTCTCAAAAAATTAAAAACAGAATTGCCATGTAATCCAGCAATTCCACTTCTGGGTATATACCCCAAAGAATTGAAAACAAGGTCTCAAAGAGTTATTTGTACACCCATGTACACAGCAGCATTACTCACAATTGCTAACACGTGGAAACAATGCAAGTGTCCATGGATGGATGAATGGATAAGTGGATAAGTGTCTTAGTTGCTTTGTGCTGCTCTAACAGAATACGTGAGACTGGGTAATTTATAAAGAACAAAGATTTGTCTCTTACAGTTCTGGAGGCTAGCTGGGAAGTCCAAGATTGAGGGGCCCACATCTGGCAAGGGCCTTCTTGCTGCATCATCTGATGATGGTAGGCAGAAGGGCAAGAGAGCATGAGGGAGAGAGAAGGGGGCCTGATCCTCATCCTCTTATCAGGAACCCGCTATCAAAACAACAGCATTAATCCGTTCATGAGGGCAGACCTTTTGTGATCTAATCATTTCTTGAAGGTCCCACCTGTCAACACCAGTGAATTGGGAATTAAGTTTCTTATATATGCCCATGTGTGTTAGCTCATATCTGTAATCCCAACACTTTGGGAGGCTAAGGAGGGAGGATCGCTTGTACCCAGGAGTTCAAGGCCAGCCTGGGCAACATAGTGAGAATACATCTCTACAAAATAAATGAATAAATAATAAGCTAATAAAAATAAAAATTAGCCAGACATGGTAGCAGGTACCTGTAGTTCCAGCTGCTGGGGAGATTGAGGCGGGAGGATCACTGAGCCTAGGAGGTTGAAGCTGCAGTGAGCTATGATTGCACCACTGCTCTCCAGTCTGGACAACAGAATGAGATCTTGTCTCAAAAAGAAAGAAGGCTGGGCATGAAGACTTATGCTCGTAATCACAGCATTTTGGGAGGCCAAGGCAGGTGAATTGCTTGAGGCCAGGAGTTCAAGACCAGCCTGGCTAACACAGCAAAACTCCATCTCTACTAAAAATACAAAATTTAGCCATGCGTGGTGGTGTGCGCCTCTAATCCCAGTTACTCGGGATGCTGAGGCACAAGAATCACTTCAACCTATGAGGCAGAAGCTGCAGTGAGCCAAGATCATGCCACTGCACTCCAGCCTGGGCAACAGAGTAAGACTTTGTCTCAAAAAAAAAAAAAAAAAAAAAAAAAGGCCGGGCACGGTGGCTGACGCCTGTAATCCCAGCACTTTGGGAGGCCGAGGCGGGCAGATCATGAGGCCAGGAGACCAAGACCATCCTGGCTAACATGGTGAAACCCCGTCTGTACTAAAAAATAAAAAAAAAAATTATCCGGGAGTGGTGGCGGGTGCCTGTAGTCCCAGCTACTTGGGAGGCTGAGGCAGGAGAATGGTGTGAACCTGAAAGGCAGAGCATGCAGTGAGCCAAGACCAAGCCACTGCACTCCAGCCTGGGTGACAGAGCAAGACTCCATTTCAAAAAAAAAAAAGAAAAGAAAAGAAAAAAAAAGTTTCCAACACATGAACTTTGGGGTACACATTCAAGCCATAGCAATAAGCAAAATGTTGCATATTCCTACAAAATAATATTAGTCTGCTTTTAAAAGCAGAGAAATTCTGCAATGTGTTACATACAATATGGATGAATTTTTTTTTCTTTTTCTGTTTTTTTTTTTTTTTTTTTTCCTGAGACAGAGTTTCACTCTTGCCCAGGCTGCAGTGCAGTGGTGCAATCTCAGCTTACTGCAACCTCCGCCTCCTGGGTTCAAGCAATTCTCCTGCCTCAGCCTCCCAAGTAGCTGAGATTACAAGCGTGTGCCACCATGCCTGGCGAATTTTTGTATTTTTAGTAGAGATGGGGTTTCACCACTTTGGCCAGGCTGGTCTTGAACTCCTGACCTCGGGTGATCTGCCCACCTTGGCCTCCCAAAGTGCTGGGATTACAGGTGTGAGCCACAACGCCCAGCAACATGGATGAACTTTAAGGACTTTATGCTAAGTGAAATAAGCCAGTCACATAAAAAATAAACACTATATGATTCCACTTATATGAAGTACTTAGTCAAAATCATAGAACCAGAAAGTAGAATAGTAGTTGCCAAGGGTAAGGGGAGTGGGGAATGGGGAATTATTGTTTAATGGATAGTTTCAGTTTTTCAAAATGAAGAGTTAAGAAGTTGGAGGGTGGTGATGACTGCACAAAATTATGAATGTACTTAGTACTACTCCATTGTACACTTAAGAATGGTTAAGATAGCCAGGCGCGGTGGCTCAAGCCTGTAATCCCAGCACTTTGGGAGGCTGAGACGGGCGGATCACGAGGTCAGGAGATCGAGACCATCCTGGCTAACACGGTGAAACCCCGTCTCTACTAAAATACAAAAAACTAGCCGGGCAAGGTGGCGGGCGCCTGTAGTCCCAGCTACTCCGGAGGCTGAGGCAGGAGAATGGCGTAAACCCGGGAGGCGGAGCTTGCAGTGAGCTGAGATCCGGCCACTGCACTCCAGCCTGGGAGACAGAGCCAGACTCCGTCTCAAAAAAAAAAGAATGGTTAAGATAGGCCGGGCGTGGGGGCTCATGCCTGTAATCCCAGCACTTTGGGAGGCCAAGGCAGGTGGATCACTGAGGTCAGGAGTTTGAGACCAGCCTGATCAACATGGCAAAACCCTGTCTTCACTAAAAACACAAAAATTAACTGGGCATGGTGGTGGTGATCCCAGCTACATGGTGGTGCCTGTAATCCCAGCTACTTGGGAGGCTGAGGCAGGAGAATCACTTGAATCTGGGAGGCAGATGTTGCAGTGAGCCAAGATCGCGCCACTGCACTCTGGCCAGGATGACAGAGCGAGACTCCGTCTCAAAAACAACAACAACAACAACAACAACAACAACAAAATAAACCCCAAAAGAACATCACGTGCCCTCATTTGGAGAAAGAACAAAAAAAACCCATCATGATTGCCCCTGGCAATCTGGAGGCAGGAGAATGGTAAGAGGGATTTCTACATGTGAGGCAAGAGCAAGATGACGGAAGAGGGACTGAAAAGACCAAGGTTATACTAAAATTGGAATGTGCTAATATGCTAAAAAATTGGAATGATGCAGAGTAGATTAGCATGGCCACTGTGCAAGGATGACACGCAAAAAATAATTGAAAAAAAAAAGTAAAAAAAAAAAGACCAAGGTAGAGGTCCCAGAAGCCAAGAATTGAGGCTGAGGCTGCATAAACGTGAGATTCTATGCTAGGAATCAGGAGCTAGGAGTCAGTCTCCAGGTGTCAGACCAGGCTCTTTCATCTCCTCCTCCTCCACTTGTGGTGACAGAGAGTCCCTTCCTGCTGATTATTTTCAGATGTGGGTGCAAATCTGAATCAATGTAAAGACATCAGCAATCCACTGGCAGAGCATCAGGTGAATTGAACAGGTAGGCAGAGTTGGAGAATAGGTGCGAGTGAGTCCTGGGAGGAATGTTCCTAGGGGCAGATGGAGAAATCGGGTAGAGGCCCTTTAATAAACAAAGAAAGGTTTTATGTGGGAGTTGAGGATTCCAGCAGGTGAAGGGATTCCAGCAGGTGAAGGGGAACCCCCCCCCCCCCCCCGCTGAAAATCCTGGAACAGGTTGAATAGAGGAACGGGGCAGGTGGGAGCAGGGATGTGAGAGAGGAATAGGAGGCCAAGGGCGGGGGGGGAACTAGACTATGCCTGCATTTTCCCCCACCCCCGGGGAGAAACTGCAACCAGTTTTACAGGACACTCCTGGCCTTGCCCGAGATCAATGACCCCATTCAGAGAGGGTTGATGGCACCATGTGGCAATGCCGGCAGCCAAGGGGTTAACCTTAGGCCAGCTGGCTCTGGGGTGGTGCGAGGGGGTGGGCCACCACCCCCTCCGGTTGCCTTGGCACCACTGTAGGCGCCTGCTCTGCTGCTGGGAACCTCCGCAGAGCCCAGGGCCCTTCGCTGCCAGTCTGCTCCCCACTCTCTGTCCCAAGTGGTTCCAGGCGCTGGACCCTTAGGCTTCGTCTGGAGTCCCATCCTCCACCCCAGGAGAGGTTGGCTCGGCCTGGCTGGTGCAGGCGGGTCCAGCCCAGGCACAGACACGCAGATGCACAGTCTCTAGGGCTGCTCCTTAGCCTCCTGGGTTAGCAGCCGGGAGCCACCTGCGCTCCCTGCACGCAGCCCCCACCTCGCAGAGAAAGCCGAGGCTGAACGGGTAGGGGGCGGGGAGGGGACGAGGGTCACGGAGGTGAGGACCTCCTTTCCCCCGGCGGCAGGGGGAGATCAGAGACAACAGGGAGCACAGGTCAGAAACAAGGGAGTAGAGAGGTCGGAGCCAGAGACTCGAGGCGAGGAGGAACAAGGAGTCTCGGGCCCAGAGTGTGGGGGTGGAGGGCAGGCCCCCTGCTTCTCTTTCCAATCTCTGCTTCTCCCAGGAACCCCCTCCGCCCTCCCTGGGGCCCCGGCTCTTCCCCTCCCCCCAGACCCTGCATCTTCTGCGGATTGGTCCTCGGCCTGCTGGGGGGCGGGGCCCGAGGGCCCTGACGTCACTGGCCGAGGGGGGCGGGCGACTGGAGGAGGGGGTGACGGGGCCCGGCTCAGCACCTCGGAGAGCTCCCTCCCCGGCCTTGTTTTGCTCTGGCATCGCTGCCGGGGGAGGGAGCAAGGGGGCCGGGCACCGGGCGCAGAGGTAGGGGGATGGCCATGGAAGGGTTGAGGGGCCGCGGCGGACAGAGGGCCCAGCCGTGATCCAGCGACGGGTTTGGGGCTCCGGGAGGGGTGGGGGGCAGCGGGCGGCGGCAGCAGTGGCCGTACATCTGGATGGAAGCGAGCTTTGTCCAGACCACCATGGCTCTGGGGCTATCCTCCAAGAAAGCATCCTCTCGCAACGTGGCTGTGGAGCGTAAGAACCTGATCACCGTATGCAGGTGGGCACTGCTGGCGGGCGGGGGCTGGGGTGGTCAGAGAGAGGGGTTGGGGTGGACTGCGGAAACCCGGACTGAGCGCTGCCGCGGAGAAAAGGGAGGGGAGCAAAGAGTCGAGAATAATGCGTCCACTGTCCTTCCCAGGCCTAGAACCCAGAGGGGGAGCTGCAGTCTGGTCTCTACCCTTCTAGGCCAAGTGGCCTATGCCAGGGCCTGGGCCTGGGGGGTGAGGGGTGTTTAATTGGTACTGCAGCTTCCTGTGAGAACCAGGAAGTGACATTGTGTGAGGGGGAAGGAGGTGGGGATGGCTGGCTCCCTTGCTGGGAATCAGGCGGGATGGGCAGAGGGGACTCCATGGGGGGATGAATGCCCTTCAAGCATACCCTCATTGGCACCCATGTCAAACTGACCCTCTGGGGTGGGGTTCTCCAATGCTCAGATTCTGGAGCAGGGATGGGCAGGGTCAACTGGGCATGGGGGCAGAGCCCATGAATCCCTCCAGGGAAGGGAGAGGGGCACCGCCCAAGACGTGGGAAGGACCAAGAGCCTGGGTTCCAGGTTCAAGGGGAGAAGACTGGGAGGGCACGGCCACTGGTCTCTGAGGGTGAATGGTTGCTGGGTTGGGAAGATTCTCCACTATTGTGGGGCCCAGGAAGTGATCCTGTCCACTTCAAACCTGCAGTGACTCACCCTCCCTGCCCTGTCCCAAAACCAGGGCATGGCCAGCTGCTCAGCCACTCCCCCTGCAGCCCACACCTGCACTCTCCTCCGGTGCTGGGATACCCTGTCAGCTGCAACCTCCCCTGGCCCCCATGCCTATCAGGTGTTGCCCCCTCAGGGCAGGGTGCTCCTGGGGACAGGGCTCACTCTTCCCTCACCAGCCCCACCTGCCTGCCATGTAGGCCTCAGCTCTGCTGAAGCCCACCTGATACCCTGAGGTCCACTAGTGCCCACCTGATGCCCTGGCTCCTGGCTCCCATAGCTCCTTCCAGGTTCCTGGGCACACACCCAACCACACTGCATCTGTCTCCCAGCATCATATCCCTAGTGCCCAGCACAGTGCTGTGCACATCAGACCTCTGCAGAAATGCCTGGAACATTAAGGAAGAAGAGAGTGTAGCAATGGCCCAGCCCACAGTGCAGGGCACTGCCTCTACCCTCATTCCCCCCAACCCCTACCAGTGTGTTGTAAAACAAAGATTTCTGTCTTTGGGGCCAGATGGTCCTAGGTTCAAGCTCTTACTCATCAGCTTTAGCTGCGCAACCTTGGGGAGGTCTCTTAACCACTCTGGGTCTTGGGTGCCCCATCGTCCTCATTTTAGATGTCACAGTCATACCAAAGAATGATAATGGCATCATCCATGAAGGAGCCTAGGTCAGTGTCTGGCACACAGAAAGAACCCTTTCCTAATGACGCTCTTCCTGTCCCTCTCTGCTCTCTACCTGCTAGGTTCCTCTTTTTTCTCTTGCCTGCCAAGGTAGCTGAGCCTCTTGAGTATGTAGGGGGAATGAGGGAACTCTCCTTGACATAGGCCAGAGAAGAAGAAGTTGAAGGGCTGAAGGTGGCTTAGAACTGGGAGGGAAGGATAGAGTTTTGGGGGGTCAGTGATGTGACAAAGGCTCAGTAACCCCCAGGCCCCTGCTGCCTCATCACTGTCATATGGTTTGCCTCCAGCTCCCAGAACAGCTCCCTTTAGCAGGCCGTGGGCTCCCCTGGGCCCTGGCCTCGTTGTCTCCATGGTAACCTGCAGCAGCCACTGCATCTCCTATCAGGGAGCACACCACGGGGCTCCCGGGGGCAATGACCACCTCTGCAGCACCCCTGAGGACAGATACCAGATGGCTGCCATGCTGAACCCAGTCCAGGCCCCATCATTGTCTGACCCAGATGACCAGGAGAAATCAAGCTGGCAGGAGGGTGGGCATAGTGAAGCTGGGATAACGCCCCAACCACAGGCTTGCTTTCAGCAGGGCCAGCCTTCCCAGCCACGGCCCCGCTCCTTACCATCCCTGCCCAGCAGCCCTAGGCACCTACCATCTCCCAACCCTTTCTGGGCTCTCAACCAAAATGTAATGAGGCAGGTACCATTGTTCCCATTTGCATTTGGCAAGAGGGGACTCAGAGAGGGGCCCAAGGCCACATGAGTGTCACAGGGAAACAGGATTTGAATCCAGCAGGCTGCCTCCCTCTAGTGCAACCCCAAGACTGAGCTGGCTCTGATCTCAGGCCAGATCAACTCCGAGTTCAAAAGGAAGGGGGACAAGGGCTCAGCTGTGCAATTGGCCTGAGAGCCACAGAGGTCAGTGCTCCAGGGCTGGAGACTTGTGGAGTAGAGAACAAAGGGCGGTGGAGCAGGGGCTGCTCCAGGCCTTGGTCTTCACTACAGCTGCCAGGAGGCCACAGATGTAGCAGAAAGAGCAGAGGCTTCAGAATCAGAATCAGACATACCTGCTTGACTCCTCATAAGCCATGTAGCTCTGAACAGATCAGTCAACCTCTTGGACCATCAATTTCTTTTTCTGTAAAATGGGGATGAGAGTGATAAGACCTATCTTTCAGGGCTGAGCATGGGTAAGGTAATGCAGGCAAAGTACTGTCCTTGGCACATTATAGAGCTTGATAAATATAAGAAGAAAAGGACACTTCCAAGCAGCTCCCATATCCCTGGACACCCCGCCCCTGCTCTGCCACCCACAACAGGGAAATCATGGGATGTTAGGATCTGTGTCCTCATCCCTGCCCCACTCCACTGCAGGGATGGCAGGGGGAGATTGCAGGGGTAGTGACTGCAGAGGGAGCCTGAGGCTTAGACAGGATTGGAGAGGGGGCACTGCATGGCCTCAGTCTCTCAGCTCCACAGGCTTCCCTTGGTCCCTTCCTCCCTAAGAACCTAGGCCCCCAAGCCCCTTCCAGGAATCTGCTGCCAATGCCCCCTCCTGCCCAGTGTCTGTGTCAGGCCCATACCCCGCACCTCCCCACCCCACCCCCGCCCAGCTCTGCACTGCCTGGTTCTGGGCAGCTGGTGTGTGGGAGGCCAAGCCGGGAAGGAAAGGGGGAAGGGGATATCTGTGTGCTGGGAGCCCACCTGGCCACCTGCACATGCCCACACTCCATGTGCACAGTGCCAACTCACATGCCCTGGTACAGGTGACCCCATCCCCAAAAGGGACTGAAGGTTGTTCCAGCAATCACAGAAGACAGCTCAGGGTGGGGCACACACCGGCTTCTAACACCTAGTTGACCCAGGCCTTGCACACACAGACCCTGAAGGGTGGTCTAGGGGGAATGGGCTCTGGGACCGCCCCCGGCTTGTGGCGCCTCATCTTCCTATTTTTTCAGTCCCTCTCACCCCTTGCTCCCGAAGCTTTCTTTCTCTGGGTGTCACCTCTCCTGTCACTCACTTTGTCAATCAGTCTCCCACCTGTCACCCTCCCTCCCCACCTGCCACCCTCTCACTCCACATGACATGGTACCTCTATGGTCACTGTAGTCTTGCCTGTCTTCCTGCTCCCTCTGCCCCCCGCCACATCCATGCCCTTCCTGACCTCTTCTCCGCCAGTTGCTCCCTGTCTCTGCCTGTTTCCTCACCTGACACCCCACTGCCCTGTCTCCCTACCTCGCCACCCAGGTTCTCTGTGAAAACGCTGCTGGAGAAGTACACAGCGGAGCCCATCGATGACTCATCAGAGGAGTTTGTCAATTTTGCAGCCATTTTAGAGCAGATCCTCAGCCACCGCTTCAAAGGTGGGCCCAGGGTCCCTCCCCCAGTGGTCCCTCCCCAACTCCCAGCCTTTAGCTCCCAGCCACCTCATTCTGATATACTCCATGGACTCTGAATCCCCTCATTGACCCTGGCCCCCATCCTGGACCATGCACAGAAGCTCGTGTACAGATCTGGGAAGCGGGAGAGGCCTTTGGCCTACAATCCCCACCAGTGGGCAAGCTATATGCTGGGGTGCCCACTGCATACATGCATGTGTATGCACAGATCTTTGTGGGAGGAGGCTGCTTATACTTATGCATGTGAGTGCTTCACTACATGGACCCTCTCCAAACTCCCTGGTCTTGCTGAGTCCGCTCCCTGCCCTGGCTCAGCCTGTGCCCCAGCAGGTCCAGTGAGCTGGTTCAGCTCAGACGGGCAGCGGGGCTTCTGGGACTATATCCGGCTGGCCTGCAGCAAAGTGCCCAACAACTGTGTGAGCAGCATCGAGAATATGGAGAACATCAGCACAGCCCGGGCCAAGGTGAGGGGCCTGGAGCAAGCAACTGCTCTCTGCTCTGGACACAGGGGGCCTGCCTGTTTCTTGGTCCTCACCCCCTGTCCACAGCCCAGGGGAGAAGGGCCCACACCTGATGCTGGACACGTGAGTCCCTCTGGGACAGCAAGTAAAAGTGAACGTGATTTCCAGGGTCGGGCATGGATCCGGGTGGCACTGATGGAGAAGCGCATGTCAGAATACATCACCACGGCTCTGCGCGACACCCGGACCACCAGGTCAGACTTCCCAGGCGACTCAGACCACAGGCCTCAGGGTGCACCTGCATTGCCCAAACACAGCTGATCCTTAAGTTCCTGCAGCATCCTTCAGTTCCTGGACTACAAGTCCCAGCACCAGCATGCATGGCTGATTTCCCTCTTCCAGGCTGGCCTGCAGTCCCAGGACAAACTCTTTTTTTTTTTTTTTTTTTTTTTTTTTTT
>NW_016806409.1:404183-405896 GCF_001698545.2 Rhinopithecus bieti
TTTTTTTTTTTTTTTTTTTTTTTTGAGGAGGAGGAGGAGTTTCACTCTTGTTGCCCAGGCTGGAGTGCGATGGTGCGATCTCAGCTCACTGCAACCTCTGCCTCCCGGGTTCAAGCCATTCTCCTGCCTCAGCCTCCTGAGTAGCTGGGATTACAGGCATACGCCACCACACCCTGCTAATTTTGTATTTTTAGTTACTCCATGTTGGTCAGGCTGGTCTCAAACTCCCAACCTCAGGTGATCCTCCTGCCTCGGCCTCCCGAAGTGCTGGGATTACAGGCATGAGCCACTGCACCCGGCCCCAGGACAAACTTTTACCACCGCCACCATCACTTGCAAGTCAAATCTAATGCCCATTGTTCGACATCATTGCCCAGCACACCACCCTGGCACACCTCTGGATGAGCCTTAGCTACGCACCATCTCATGTGTTGGCTTGTTCCATGACCTACAACACAGCCCTTCTGGCTCTCCAAACTACGGCAGCAGTTCTGTACTTGCTATTCATGGACACAGAGTCCTTATGTGGGGAGTTCAACCCCTGCACTGTGGGTTCACAGGGAGGTTGGGTGCCTGAGGCAAGGGGTTACAAGGACAAGTGTGCCTGTGTGGGCAGGTGCATCTGAAGCTGTCTGGGTGTGGCAGGGGGCGTGTACCTCTGCATCCCAATTGGCCACACCCGGCCTGATATTTTTGCTGAATTCGATTCCTCAGTCTACACATTTCCAGGTTCAAGTCAACACGTTTTTTGCACACCTACTGTATACCAAGCACTAATGGTTAAGACTCGCTTCCTGATATGAAGGATCTGGGTAACCCAGTACTTGATGAGGAAGGGGTAGCTCAGAGGGAGGAGTCGGCTCAGGGAGCACTCATTCTAGGCGATGGGGCCACAGGTGCCAGCCCCAGGCTGAGGGGGGAGAGAGGCTTCAGGCCTGCGTGCATATCAGGAAGGAGAATTGGCCTTCCTTCAGGATGGGGTGGCAGTAAGCCAACAACAGCAGCTCTGGGGAGGGGCTCCAGGGGCCTGCTGCACTGTCAGGCCCTCTGCCTCCCCACAGACGGTTCTACGACTCTGGAGCCATCATGCTGCGGGACGAAGCCACCATCCTCACCGGAATGCTGATCGGACTGAGCGCCATCGACTTCAGGTGGGGTCTGCCTGAGGGCAGTGGTGGAGGGGGCTGTTTCCCCGACAAATGTCCTACCCCAACCCCTCACACCTTCCCCCAACCCTGTGGCTCCTCTGCCTCAGCTTCTGTCTAAAGGGGGAAGTCCTGGACGGGAAGACCCCCGTGGTCATCGATTACACGCCCTACTTAAAGTTTACACAGAGGTGAGCGACTCCATGACTGCGGCGGGGCGGGGGACGGGGCCTCAGGACATCCTGGGGACATCCTGGTCCCACCGCCCTCGGCGGCCAGCGCAGATGCGCGGGGGGAGGGGTGGGACCGGCCGTGCCCACTACTCCCTCTCCCAAGCTACGACTACCTGACCGACGAGGAGGAGCGGCACAGCGCCGAGAGCAGCACGAGCGAGGACAACTCGCCCGAGCACCCGTACCTGCCGCTCGTCACCGACGAAGACAGCTGGTACAGCAAATGGCACAAGATGGAGCAGAAGTTCCGCATCGTCTACGCGCAGAAGGTGCGCGACGACAGCGGGCCTGGGGGGCGGGCCGGCCGGCGCGGGGGATTCGGGCATCCCGGGGCG
>NW_016806409.1:405901-432217 GCF_001698545.2 Rhinopithecus bieti
GGGGCGGGGCGGGGCCGCGGGCCGCAGCCGGGAAGTCCTCCCCACCGCCCGGGCTGAGCCGGCGCCCCGCAGGGCTACCTGGAGGAGCTGGTGCGTCTGCGCGAGTCGCAGTTGAAGGACCTGGAGGCGGAGAACCGGCGGCTGCAGCTGCAGCTGGAGGAGGCGGCGGCGCAGAACCAGCGCGAGAAGCGGGAGCTGGAAGGCGTGATCCTGGAGCTGCAGGAGCAGCTGTGAGCGCATGGCCTGCCCTAACCCCTGACCCCGGCCGCCCCGACCACATCACCGGGCGAACCCCATCTTCACTTCCATCGACTCTAACATCACCCGACACGAGCACCCACCTCTCCAGCATCAACCCTCTGATCCAGCCAGCCCACCCCGAGATGCCCACAATGATCTTCTAACATTGCCCCAGCATAAGATCCAGTGACCTCCAACAGCCAGAGCCCCACTTCACCCTCAGTTACCCTTCAGCTAGAGTGGCCATCCAACCTTACTACAGGGACCCCACGTCACTCACAAGGACCTGCGGTGTTGCTCTTCAACCTTCAACACGATTGCACACTTCCCAGCGTTCATCACCTCACTCACCTGCACCACAGGCTCACTGACCGTCATCACCCGCTGTGACCCCCGACCTCACCCCTGCTGATCCCTGTAACACTTCTTCTCTAAGCCTTTCCATCACCCTTATCTTGCGGCAGGATCCCCAAGACGACCTTACCCTTCAGGGATTCCCACACTATTCTCCACTGAAGCCCCCATCACCCCAACTGACCCCTATAACACTGTGCCATTCCCTCCAACTCCCAGTATTTGTGCACGAATCCGTGTCACCCCTCCACCCCAGTACCACCTCCACTTCCTCCCGGGATCTGGTCCACTGACCCCAACACCGTATCCCCATTTTTGCCGCTCAGATTTCATTTCTGACCCCTCCCTCATCCCCTTGCTGAATCTCCCTTCCCCACTTCTCCTACTTCCAGCCAGGCCTGACTCCTCCTCCCCCTCCCAGGACAGGTCTGATCCCCAGTGACCACGCCCCTCTGGCCCAGGGTTCCAAGGAGCTCACTACACCCCTGGTCAACCAATGGCCCTCACTGGGAACGCTTAATGGGGCCGAGGGCGCCAGGAACTCCAAGCTCTACCGGAGGTAAGCCCCAGCCGGGTGCGGCTTGGGCCTGAGAGCGGGTCGTCCTGGGGAAGAAGGGCTTCCTCTACCGGTGCACCAGCTTACTCGCTCTGCCGCAGACACAGCTTCATGAGCACGGAGCCCCTGTCAGCTGAAGCCAGTCTGAGCTCGGACTCCCAGCGCCTGGGAGAGGGCACACGGGACGAGGAGCCCTGGGGTCCCATCGGTGAGCTCCCCCAACCCAACACCCAGCACCCCTCCAGGAAGGGCTGAAGCAAGGCCCTGAGGCCTCGAGGCAGGTCCTAGCCCATAGCCTTTTTCATTCTCTCAGCCTTTCTTTTCTTTTCTTTTCTTTTCTTTTCTTTCTTTCTTTTTTTTTTTTTTTGAGACAGAGTGTTACTCTGTCATCCAGGCTGGAGTGCAATGGTGCAATCTCAGCTCATTGCAACCTCCGCCTCCTGGATTCAAGGGATTCCCTTGCCTCAGCCTCCTGAGTAGCTGCGATTAAAGGCTCCCGCCACCACACGCGGCTAATTTGTGCATTTTTAGTAAAGACGGAGTTTTGCCAGGCTGGTCTCGAACTCCTGACCTCAAGTGATTCACCCGGCTCAGCCTCCCAAAGTGCTGGGATTACAGGCGTGAGCCACTGTGCCCGGCCTCTCTCGGCCTTTTTTGAGGGCTTAGCACAGCAATTGAGAGCTTACTTGGGGTGTCAGAACCCAGCATACGCAGAACCCAACATAAATCCTGGCTGTGCTTCCTCTGATCATGTGAGCTTGGTCAATCACTTTACCTCCATGAGTCCATTCTTTGTAAAATGGGGATGTTGATATTCACCAGTGTTGTCATGTGGTGAGGGCTTAGTGGCTTTTTAGTGTCATGACATCCTCAGGGGGCTCACAAACTCTAGAGCAACTCCTCAGACTAATTTGCTCTTATCTCATGCACTGTGAACTACTTGCCTGACCATTGTTTTCCCCTTCTCTTTGGCTGCCAGGAAGCTCAGAGCCAAATTAGTGGCTCCCTTCGAGCGAATGCCCAGGACTTCAACGCATGCACTTTGTGTTGACCTCATCCCTGGCTTCACCTTGGTTTTTCCCATCCTAGTTCTCCCTATGCCTGGATAACCCGTCTTTTCTTTTTTATAAGCAACCACACTGTATTGGATGACCCTAGACCTTCTTTGACACAAGGCAGGCTGTGGCCATGTAGCCCCATCACACTGTTTGTGATTGTCTGTGTGTCTGTCTCCCCCACCAGACTGTGAGCTCCATGAGGGCAGGGACCGTGTCTTGTCCGTTCTCTGTATCCCCAGTGCTTGGAACAGAGCGAGTGCTCACTGTGTATTTAATAAATGGACAAAGAGAGAGGATGACCCTCAGGGGGAGACAGAGACATCAACTGACGATTACAATACAGTGTCCCCAGCGCCGTGCCTGGCACAGGCAGGTGCTTAACCAAAGTTTAACTGAAAATGGCAAATGCTCTGGAATATATCAAGGTCCCCTGGGGGGTGACTTGAGGGCTGTCCCTTCACTGCCCACCCCTCTACCAACTCCCACACATGCAGACTGGTTGCCCGGCCTCACCTGCCCTCTCTCCCCAGGGAAGGACCCCACGCCCTCCATGCTGGGCCTCTGCGGCTCCCTGGCCTCCATTCCCAGCTGCAAGTCCCTGGCGAGCTTCAAATCCAACGAGTGCCTGGTGAGCGACAGTCCCGAGGGCAGCCCGGCACTGAGCCCCAGCTGAGGAACGGCATGGGCAGTGCTAGCCCCACCTGCCAGGGGCCATGGACACCTGCCACCTTTCTTCAACAAGAGTCCCCCAGTCCAGGCTACCCTTGCAGAGAACGCTGCCCACCGAGCCAGGGTTCTCTCGGGGAAGATCCCCTCTGCTCACCTTAGCTTCCTTGCCTGTGGCAGCACGGGCTGCGGAGGAAAGCAGGCTGGGCCAGGAGGCAGGGGTGCCCAAGCCACAGGAAGCCCCTGGGGAAGCCTGCTCCATTCTTCTGGTGACCCTGGCACTCCCTCACTCATCTCCCCTTCCCTGTCAGGAGCTGGCGGCCCAGCTTCCACACCCCCACCTCCGAGTCTCTAGCCTCTCCATCTGTCCCTGTGTATGCCCTGGAGTCACTCCTTCCTCAGCCCCCAGGACAGGAGCTCTGCAGGGGATCAGGCAAATAAAAACCAGAGGACTGAGGGCAGCCTTGTATGTGGGGGGCTGGGGAAGGGCCCCGTCCTGAGGTCTGAAGTAGAGTCAGTGCCTGGCCCGTGATCAAGGTCAGGCAGCACTAGCATGTGCCCTGTGGGGACAGGCAGGCCAGCCCTCAGGGAGTGGGTATCTTCTGTGTTAAGTGCCCAAAATATTAGGTCTGCCCACGGCAGGCCCAAGACATGCAAGTGCCCTCCAACCCAACAGCCTTTAAGAATTCGCTCAATCCCAGGCTGAGGAAGCCAAGCACACGGGGCGGGGGGGGCGGGGGCAGGATGGAGGCACACCCTGGTGGGGCCAGTGCCCTGTGCCGGCCTCAGCAATGGTGCTTTAGCCCAAAGTTGCAGACCCCTCTTGCGCCAGAGCCTGGCAGTTAAGCAGGCCTCACTCCTCTGCTGTCACTTATGTGTGCCCTTAAGGAAAGGTGTTACCATCCCCATTTTTTTTTTTTTTTTTTTGAGATGGAGCCTCACTCTGTTGCCAGGCTGGAATGCGGTGGCGCTATTTCGGCTCACTGCAAACTCCGCTTCCCGGGTTCAAGGGATTCTCCTGCCCCAGCCTCCCAAGTAGCTAAGACTTGACAGGCGCCTGCCACCATGCCCAGCTAACTTTTGTATTTTTAGTAGAGACGACGGTTCACCGTGCTAGCCAGGATGGTCTTGATCTCTTGCCCTTGTGATCCGCCCGCCTTAGCCTCCCAAAGTGCTGGGATTACAGGCATGAACCACCATGCCCGGCCCCTACCATCCCCTATTCTAACCCTAACATGGGGGTGGTCCCCAAAGGGACCTCACCACCAGGATGTCTACTTGTGGTCCCTCACACTCTAGATCCTCACCCCAACTGACTCTCACCAAGCTGGAGAGGTCCTCTTTATGGGTGCCACCCGGGCACCCAAACCAGCACCAGGGTCCCTCCCAATCCTCCCTCCCAGGCACCCCAGGCCCCAAAGGGACAGGCATCAGGCAGAAGTTCATTATCTTTACACTTAAGGAATTAACAGGGGTCAGGGAGACTATGCCAGGCTGAGGGTTTCTCGGTTTCTGGAGACAGGCCCAGCTACAGCAAACACAGGGAAACACAAAGGGGCAGCTGGAAGATTTGGTCTTGAACTTGGGGGGTGGCAAAGTGATGATCCCCACGATTGGAGCAGCAGGAAGAAGTTGCATCTGAGGAAGGGCTGGGCCGCCCAGAGGCACAGCCCTGCCCTGGAGCTTGTCGCCGGCAGGGAAGGGAAACAAGCCCCCTCCCTCAGTGCTGATAAAAAGGCACTTGGCTGGGTATCCTCCTGCCCTCTCCCCATCCATGGGAGAGACGGGGTCCTTGCCTCCATGCCCCTTTCAGCTGCCCAGAAGCCGGTCCTGGTTCAGCCTCTGGAAGAAGCTTTTGCCAAACTCGTAGGTGCTGATCATGATGGCGCAGGAGGGGGCAGCCTTGATGATCCGAGGAAGGAAGCCTGCAATGGAAAGGAGGCCCGGGTCAGGGGTCAGGATCGCAGGCCCCGCCCTGCCCCCAACCCCGACACCCACACACTGACCTGCAAAGAGTCCCTTGGTGCCAGACTCGGCGCGGATCCTTCGCAGCAGCAGCCAGGTGGAGCCCACATGCAGGGGATTCACTGCAAACGCGACGCCGGCTCAGTGAGGCCCCATTCGGGACCCCGCCTGTCCCCTGCCACACCTGTCTGGGCCCTCACCTCTCACAGCCTCCATCGCTCCCAGCGCGACCTGGCGTTGGGTCTTCACCACATCAAAGGGTAGAGTCAGCACTGCAGCCACCTGGTGGGGAGGGCAGGGAGAGGGCTCAGCTCCACTTCCAGGACCCCCAGCCCTACCTCCCAGATGGCTCTTGCGGCTGGGACAAAGGCCTCATGGGGTCTGCTTCTGGGCATCTCCAAAAACCCTCAGGCCCCCCCCAGGAAGCCCTCCACTGGCCTCACCTCCAGCCCAGTCCACTCACCGTCCCTGAGATGCCACCAGCCACAAAGCTCATGCCCACAGAAGTCTGGTCCTTCGGCCTGAGTCCATTCAGCCAGCTCTTCACCAGCTCATAGTTGAACCAGTACAGGGCTTGGGGTGGAGAATGTACTGATTAGAGATGGGGAGGGCAAGAAGGTAGTCCCAGACCTTCCATCTTTCACTGCCACCACTTCCTCCCAGCTGTGAGTCTTTGTCTGCTACATTGCAGGCTCGGAAGCAGGCTCTCTGTAGGAATTAATCTCCTGACAGCCTGGGCAAATACTCTACCTGCTAGGCCCATTTCACAGATGAGAAACCCATGGCTCAGAAAAGCTAAGTAACTTCATGGTTACTAGTCACAAAGCTGGGACTTGGCCGTAGACCCTTTGTGTATCACCTCAAGGTTCCCTCATCCACCCCCTACAGCCCGGGTGCCTACCTGAGAAGGGCACATCTCGAAGGGCAGTGGGGCCCCAGCCCAGCCACAGTGAGCGCCAGCCACCCTGAGCCACCGCAGCTCGAACACAGGCACCCAGCTCCCGGTACGACACATGCCGAGCCTGCAGCTTTGTCCGCATAAGCTCCAGGGGGCTGACCACAGTCACGGTGCCCACTGTGCGGGGATTGGGGGTGACAGTGTGGAGAAGTCAGGTCACAGGTCTTACATGGCATCACGTAACTGCTGCCCCAGGTCTGGGGACCTAGAAAATCCCCCGCACCCCCAAGCTGGCAGAGGTTGGGGCTGGGAGCTGGGATTGACTGGGCTTGGGCAGAGGTGGGGACAGAGGGAGGTCAACTGCCCAAGACTATGCTCACAGCGGGCCAGAGCGCCAGCCACCATGGGTGCGTAGAGGTCAGAGGTCAGGGCTCGACCACATAGGAAGGCCTTGAGTTGGTCGTAGGCAGTGAAGTAGATGGCGGTAGCTGGCACAGTCATCACCCTGGAGATACGGAGAGAGGTTAGCTGGGACTCCCAAAAGGACCCAAACTTTTAAAGCATCACCTGCCCCACCTAGCCATTCAACAGGGCGCAAGGGGTCAGGAGGTACCAGAGAAGAGGGGTGCAGGATCTGGCTACTCACAGGGTGGCGGGGAGGCCGCTCCAGAGGGTCCTGGTGCCCTCATGCCTCACGATCTTCACGAAGGCGTCCTGGCCAAGCAGGCACCAGCCCAGGGGAAGAGGAGGGACACAAGTGAGGTCTGTGATGGGGCTGGCCTAGGCTGGGCCTTTGCCTGACACCCTCAGCCTCTGCCCACAGCCCTCAAGCTTCCCTGCCTCTACACGTGCAATACCCCAGTTGGGTCCAGGTGGACACCTGGTCACCCTTCAAAAACCTCATGGAGGCCAGGCACGGTGGCTCACACCTGTAATCCCAGCCAGCACTTTGGGAGGCCAAGTCGGATAAATCACTTGAGGCAGGAGTTCAAGACCAGCCTGGCCAACATGGCAAAACCCCGTCTCTACTAAAAATACAAAAATTAGTGGCAGGTGGTGGTGCATGCCTGTAATCCCAGCTATTTGGGAGGCTGAGGCAGAAGAATCACTTGAACCCAGGAGGCGGAGATTGCAGTGAACTGAGATCACGCCACCGCACTCCAGCCTGGGTGACAGAGCGAGATCTCCATCTAAAAAGAAAACAAACACCTCATGGAGGTACTGCCTTCTCCGGAAGCACCTTCTGACTGAACTGGCTACCTCTGTGTGCCTTGCCCAACCCCTTCTTTCCTGGGTCTGCTGCCCAGCCAGACCCAACTCCTCACCGACACCGGCGAATCCCTATGGACCCAGCTGCTCCTCACCATGGTGCCAGTGAAGCGGGTAGGGTCTTGAAACCAGGTGGCACAGCGGGCACCATTTGGGCACAGGTACAGGGGCTCCAGGACACCATTGCAGTACAGGAGGCACTTCCCTGTGGATTGGAGAGAGGAGGGCACTGGGGAAAGGCAAGGGACGTTATAATGACAGGACCCTAGAACCTTGCAGGGAGGCAGTGGGCCCCTATCCCTGGAAGACCAGTAAAGGCCAGGTCCCTGTGTGGATGTTCTGGTGCAGGTCATGGGACTGGCTGGCGGGACCTGGGATTATACACTAGTCCATGGCTGTGGAGTCCACTGGTGCCCTGGGGACAGGGACAAGGACTCTCTCCCCCTTGCACCCTCCCAGGCTCCCTGTGGCTTGGGGCACTCACATTTGGTATAGGAGAGGCTCCACAATCTGGAGGAAGGCGTCAGCTCTAAAATACAAGGCAGCCCCTCAAGTCAGGAGAGCCCCCACCCGCCCCAGGGACCCCATCTCTGGAAGGTCTTTTTATTTTATTTTTTGAGATACAGTCTTGCTCTGTCGCCCACCCTGGAGCATAGTGGCACGATCTCAGCTCACTGCAATTTCCACCTCCCGGGTTCAAGCGATTCTCCTGCCTTAGCCTCCCGAGTGGCTGGGACTACAGGCGCCTGCCACCAAGCCCGGCTAATTTTTGTAGTTTTAGTAGTGAGGGGGTTTCACCATGTTGGCCAGGCTGGTCTTCAACTCCTGACCTCAGGTGATCCACCTGCCTCAGCCTCCCAAAGCGCTGGGATTACAGGTGTGAGAAACCACGGCTGGCCTCTGGGAGATCTTTCTTTTGCCCAGGCACCACCCCTCACTAGCTCCAGGTCCGGTACTCACCGCTGGCCATGGAGGGCCGCTGAGACTGCAGGCGAACCTTCACCACGTCCAGGGGTGTCACTGGGGGAGGAAGTGGGTCTGAGGGCTCCTTTCAGGACCACACCCCTAGGACTCCTCCCCCAGGACCACATAGCCTCCAATCTCTGTTCTGCCCCATCCCCACCTGCCCCTACCCCACCTCCCAAGGTCTTACTGAAGAGGGAGGTGACCACAGCCCCAGCGCCTGAGGCCACCATCTGCTGGAGGGGGCTGATAGCCCCAGGGTCTTGGTCAGCCATCTTGAAGCTTCAGTCCTGAAAACCAAACCTCAAATGGAGCAAAACTCCGGGGATGGCAGGAAAGGAGGCAGGGCCACTGTGAGACTTTTTCTTTGAGACGGAGTCTCGCTCTGCACACTGTCGCCAGGCTGGAGTGCAGTGGCACCACCGCGGCTCACTGCAACCTCCACACCCACCTCCCACCAACCCCCGTTCATGCTATTCTCTCGCCTCAGCCTCCGAAGTAGCTGGAACTACAAGCTCGCACCACCTGGCCTAGCTAATTTTTGTATTTTTAGTGGAGACGGGGTTTCACCATGTTGGCCAAGATGGTCTCAATCTTCTGACCTCGTGATCCGCCCGCCTAGGCCTCCCAAAGCACTGGAATTAGAGGCGTGAGCCACCGCGCCCGGCCCACTATGAGACTTTAACCTGACCCTCACCCACCGCCCTCCAAACATCGGTTGCCTCAACAACCCTGGCAATGACCTCTAAAGCAGAGACTGTCCACCCCCCTCCGCCGGGGAAAACTAAGGCTTGGGGAGACGAGGTGGCCTGCCCAAGGTCACTCAGGAGTGGCTCCGAAGGAAGCTGGGGTGCCAGATCTATCTCTCGGTTGCAATAGGGGCCAGGGCCGTTCCCTCGTCTACCTAGCACGTGTCCACTGCGCACCTCCTACGTGCAGGCGCGGATTTGGCCCTCGTGGCCCCAAAATCAGAATACTTGTGTTGCCCGCGCAGCCCCCACTCCAGCACCAAGGCCCCGGGCGGGCACCTGCGAGCCCAAATTACCGGGCGTCGAGGAACGGCCGGGCACCGATGGTGACGCGTAAGCAGATCTAGTGACCACGAAGGGCCCGTCGCCTCCTCGGGACTGCGGGCTGGGATGCCCGGCCCTCCCCGCACGGCCGGACGGGCCCGACCAGAGGCCCGTAGAGAAAAAGCAGTCTCTGGCCTCCCGCCCCAAAATACAGGCCCGGGGCGCAGCCGAGAGAGCGGGAAGTAGGGACGTAGAGCCAGGACCTCTCCCCGACGCTAGGCGACACTCCCGGCACCGGAGCGCGCAGAGCCGCCAGGTGAGGAGAACCACGCCAGCCCGACGGCCCCAGCACCGGCCCTGGCTCGCACGGCCGCCCGGAGACCCCCGCTTCCATCTCCGTCCCCAGCCCTGGCCCAGCACCGCCTACCTGGATCTAGGCTGGTGCTCGTGCGGCTCGGAGCCCAGGGCCGGGCGGGCCCATACCGGCTCCGCCGCCAGTGTGGGGTCCGCGCGCCCTCGCGTAACACCCAGCCCAACGCCGAAAGAAGCCAAGTGGACCCCGCCCCCACACCGCCGCGCGAGGCCCCGCCCGCCGCGGGCCGACCATCCGCAAGCCCGGAGTGTCTCCGGCTCCGCCCACTCGCGTTTCCGCTGTGACCTGCGGCGGTCCCGCCTCCTTGCCGTGGCCGCGCGGGCAGGTTCCAAGCCTGTCTAGCGCTGAGACCTGCAGGCCAACGTCGCGGTCTCCACGTCGCGCTAAAACCTGGCAGCAGCAGGCACTTCCAGCATCTTTTTCAGCCTCGCTCTGTCGCCCAGGCTGGAGGGCAGTGGTGCAATCTAGGCTCACTGCAGCCTTGACCTCCCGAGCTCAAGCGATCCTCCCGCCTCAGCCTCCCGAGTAGCTGGGACCACAAGAGCGCGCCGCCACGCCTGGGTTATTTGTTATTTTTATTTTTGTCTCCCTAGGTTGCCCAGGCTAGTCTGGAACTCCTGGGCTCAAGCGATCCGCCCACCTCGGTCTCCGAAAGTGCTGGGATTCCAGGCGTGAGCCGCCGCGCCGTCCTTAAGAGCGTATTTGCACCAGCCCCGCCCCGGCCGCGGGCGGCACTGGGAGCCCCAGCGCCTTCCGGACGGCGAGGGTGATACACTGGCCCCCTGCCTCGGGGTCCTCAGGTGCGTGGCGGCGGCAGTGAGAATGAGTTATTCGAGATCGCCGAGAGACCGCACAATAACGACGAAGCTGCTTGCTGGGCTCCCCGCCGAGACTTGAAAACTTCGCGGCGACTTCTCTCGCGGGCCTTAGCATCGCCCCCATTTTGCAGGTTACGGAACAGACCTGCAACTGCAAAACGCTTTGTAAACGACAGGGCCCCGCGCGGGTGTGCGCCACTGGGTGAGCCGAGCTACAGCCCGGGCCGGGCGGGCTGGGACGAGAGCAGGCCGGGGGAGCCGGGAAAGCCATGGGGAGCCACATCCCACTTCCGCGTGACCTTGGGCAAATCACGACCCCGCCTAAGGCCCGGAATGACTTCTGCGCGGGAAGGGAATGCGCACTGAGGGCGGGAGGACACCGACGTTTTGCTGTTGGTTGCTCTCGTATCGTGATTTCTTTTGAGTCTCAAAGCTCTTTGCAGTAGGTTATTGTTGAAATAGATCACCCTAGGCCGGGCGCGGTGGCTCACGCCTGTAATCCAGCGCTTTAGGAGGCCGAGGCGGGCGGATCACTTGAAGTCAGGAGTTCCAGACCAGTCTGGCCAACATGGTGAAACCCCGTCTCTACTAAAAATACAAAATTAGCCAGGCATGGTGACGGGCCCCTGTAGTCCCAGCTACTCGGGAAGCTGAGGCAGGAGAATCGCTTGAACCCGGGAGGCGGAGGTTGCAGTGAGCCCAGATCGCACCACTGCATTTCATACTGGGCAACAGAGTGAGACTCCTCTCAGAAAAAAAGGCCGGGCGCGGTGGCTCATGCCTGTAATCCCAGCCTTTTGGGAGGTCGAGGCGGGCGGATCACCAGAGGTCAGGAGTTCGAGAGCAGCCTGACCAACATGGTGAAACCTCGTCTCTACTGAAAATACAAAAAATTAGCTGGGCGTGGTGGCTTATGCCGGTAATCCCAGCTACTCGGGAGACTGAGGCAGGAGAATCGCTTAAACCCGGGAGGCGGAGGTTGCGGTGAGCCGAGACTGCGCCATTGCACTGCAGCCTGGGCAACAAGAGCGAAACTCCGTCTCAAAAAGAAAAATAAATAGATTACCCCATTTTACAGAGAGTGAAACTGAGGCTCGACGTGAAGAGCCCAAGATTGGAACCGGCCGGTGCTTTTTCCAAGGCGCCCACGCTGCCTCCTCAGGAGACAGGCGGGCTTAAGTCCAGCACTGCCTTCTCCAATCCCGCTTGTCAGGGAGACACTTTATTTCCCGGGGCAACCCCCTACCCCAGGCCCCACCACCCACTTCGTGTTTAGAACGTTTGCGCCATCGTGCTTATTTGTCCTAACAGAGAAACCAGCACGCGGGGGCGGGGGGAGGAGGCGGTGGGCTAGCCTGCGCCTTTAAGAAGGGTAGGCCTTGGCTTTGACGTCATCGCCTTCCCCGCCCCTCATTCCCCTACTGGTGGTGTTCGGCGCTGTAGCAGCGCAGTCAGCAGGCGCCTGCCGGGTAGCACGTGGACGCCGAGGGGCCAACTATCAGCTTTCCCTGAGAAAATGCCTTTGGGCTCCGCCACAGCTCGGAAACTCCAGCTTGGGAGCAAGGAGAGTGCAATCTGTGGCCCGTAAAGGGGCCGCTGGTCAAAGGACCCAAGAGGTGTCCTTTCCATTCCCTTCCCACCTCAAGCTGAGTTCAGAAATGACACGAAATAATTTTATCAACTATCAGTCAAGGTCGGGCTCACGTCTGTAATCCCAACACTTTGGGAGGCCGAGGTGGGCGGATCCCCTGAGGACAGGAGTTCGAGACCAGCCTGACCAACATGATGAAACTCCGTCTCTACTAAAAATACAAAAATTAGCCGGCCGTGGTGGTGCGCACCTGTAGTCTCAGCTAATTGGGAGGCTGAGGCTGCAGAATCGCTTGAGCCGGCGAGGTCGAGTCTGCAGTGAGCCGAGATTGCACCACTGCACTCCAGCCTGAGTGATACAGGGAGACTCTGTCTCAAAAAATAATAGGTAGATAGATAGATAGATAAACAAACTATCGGTCAAGGTGAGAACCTGCTCTCCACCAACGTTCTTGACAACTTCGACGTTTTGGTTTACAGAACGGGAGGAAACTGACGGCTCTTGTGTGTAGTGATTTTACTCGTGTGGAGGAGAACCCAGACTTTCCCTGCACACACTCTTCCATTTTACGGATGAGAAAAGGGAGGCCCTCAAGGTCACTTAAATGAAAGAGTCAGCATTAGATCCCCCAAAGTGCCTGAGCCAGATGGGCTCCCACCCTGTCCAGTTCTCAGCCCAGATGCTCTGCTCCAGCAGCGCCCTGACCTGGCTTTCCATCTCGCCTGCCTCTTACAAGCAAGTGTCTTAAGACCTCTAAGCTTTAGTTTCCCCATTTACAAAATGAGCTGATGGTGATGATAATGCACCTTCCTCTAGGGATGATGTAAGGATTGAATGCATTCATAGCTGTGACGTGCTTAGAACTCCGGCCCATGGCAAGCATTCTATGACGACAACTGTTGCTGTTACTGTATTGTTATTAATTGCTCTCTAGAACCTGTGGCATGGAAAGTTCCCCAGATTCTGGCCCCACCTCTGCCTCTAATATGCAGTCATGGATAATAATATCTCCTTACACCCAGAACGAAGGTCACCAGCGCAAAGTAGTACAGCCAGGAATCAAACCTGGGGCCTCTGAGCCTGTTTCCCCAACAGTACTTTGAGGGCCTTGCACTCCATTTCCGGGTTTCTTTTTGTGATGATCTTAGATAGGATCTTTGGAGATTTGTCAATATACCTGTTTCCTCATCTGAAAATGAAGACCATATCACCTGCCCCGCCTAACGTACAGATTCTTAATGTCATGTCTCTGAAAGCCACATGAAGAGTCAATAAACAGTTCTGTGAGCCCTGCCAGGGGCCCAGAGCCGTGTGGATCACAGTCCTTGCCTTCTGCAGAATGTAAATGCTTTGAAGCTTAGAGAACCATGTGGCCTCATGGGTGTGACCAAAGCAGTGGCCTTTGGAGAGGTTATCCATGGGTGATGGGACACCTCTGGACCTCGTGAAGTCTCTCCCAAGAATGACTGTGGCAGGTCAGGGTGGAGGAGGAGCCTTGACATCCTCCAGAAGTTCTGGAGGCCTGACTCGACACGCCCACCCATGAGGAGCAAGCCTGGAAGGCTGCAGAGGTGGTCACTGACCTGGCTGACTCAGGCAAGGTTTACATTGGTTATGCACCCAGTGGTCTTTCCAGAGGCAACCTGTGGCCCCATGTGGCCATCTGCAGCTTCCTCGCACAGATGGAAAAGCAGAAACTCTCCCTTTTTAATTGTAAAAGAGGAGAAGAAAGTACCAGCTGCAGGGGTGGTTGTGGAGACTGAGGGACCAGTCCTCACCTGATACCCAAAGGGCCAGTTTATTACAAGGCTGAATTTGTCCAGGGCAAGCCCTGAGACAGGGGCAGTGTCCCATCCAGCTCGCACCTCCAGGGCCTAGAAAGACATCTCTGGGACTAAAGTGGGACTCAAGGGTTTCACCCATGGATGGGACCACACCAGCACCTCTGAGTCCAGGGCCAGCACTGTCTGTATCTAGAGTAGCCTCCCAAAGCAGGGCCCAGGGCTGCGGAACCTCTGAGGCCCCCGCCCCCTACTGCCCAGTGGAAAAGTGCAAATCCCAGGTCCATAGCTAAATGTAGTCTGATCTTGAATGGATTCTGAGGATGGAAAGGAGTAGGGGAATGATGGAGGACTTCATTGGAACAAATGGAGAAAATGGAATAAGGTCTGTATGATAGATATTACTTTTTTTTTTTTTGAGATGAAGTCTTGCTCTGCACCACCACGCCTGGCTAATTTTTTTTTTTTTTTTTTTTTTTTTTAGTAGAGACCAGGTTTCCCATGTTGGCCAGGCTGGTCTCAAACTCCTGACCTCAGGTGATCCACCCACCTTGGCCTCCCAACGTGCTGAGATTTCAGGCATGAGCCACCATGCCTGGCCTCCCGGGTTCAAGCAATTCTCCTGTCTCAGCTTCCTGAGTAGCTGGGATTACGGGTATCACCATCATGCCCGGCTAATTTTTGTATTTTCAGTAGAGACGGGATTTTGCAATGTAGGCCAGGCTGATCTCGAACTACTGACTTCAGGTGATCCACCCAATTTGGCCTCCCAAAGTGCTGAAATTATAGGCGTGAACCACAGCACCTGTCCAATATTACTTTATCAGTGTTAAAATTTCTGGAGTGTGATAACAATACTGTAATTTTGTAGGAGAATGCCCTGTTCTTAGGAAACACATACTGTAGTGTTTAGGGATGAACAAAGTGTTATGATGTCTGTAACTTAGTCTTAAATGGCTCAGCAAAAAAAGAAGCCAGGTCTGGTAGCTCACGCCTGTGAGGGAGGCTGAGGCAGGAGGATCGCTTGAGTCCAGGAGTTTGAGACCAGCCTGGGCAACATAGGGAGACCCTGTCTCTTCCAAAAAAAAAAAAAAAAAAAAAAAAGCTGGGTGTGGTGTTGTGCACCTGTAGTCTCAGCTACTTGGGAGGCTGAGGTGGGAGGATTGCTTTAGCCCATGAGGTGGAGGCTACAGTGAGCAGTGATCCTGCCACTGCACTCCAACCTGGGTGACAGAGCGAGATCTTACCTCAAAAAACAAACAACAAAAAAAGCCAGTGTAGAAAAATGTTAGCCCTGTCTCTACTAAAAATACAAAAATTAGCCAGGCGTGGTTGCGGGTGCCTATAATCCCAGCTACTCCGGAGGCTGAGGCAGGAGAATCGCTTGAACCCAGGAGGTGGAGGTCGCAGTGAGCTGAGATCATACCACTGCACTCCAGCCTGGGTGACAGAGTGAGACTCCATCTCAAAAAAAAAAAAAAAAAAAAGAATATATATATATGCGTATGTGTGTATGTGTGCGTGTATATATTTGTGTGTATATATCTGTGTCTGTGTGTGTGTGTATATATAAATAACAGCTGGGATCAGACCAATTTGGGAAAGTCCTCTGTCTCCCCCTGCCTCTGTGGCCTGAGAAGGTGGCCTGAAAGTGTCTGGACACCCAAGGCTTTACTGGGGGGCTCTGGGTGTGGTCTGAGGAGGTGGGCCCCTAGAGGGAGAGGGTCCTGGCTAAGACTTTCCAGAATGTCCCGCAGCCTGGGTCCCAGGGCTCTGCTCTGTTGGGGGAGCGTGGATTAATATGGAAGGTAGTTTTAGCCATAGCTAGGAAAATTCTAAACGCCCAAACCCTTGACCCAGCCAGGTCACTTCTAAGTGTTTTCTAGTCATCTACTCGTACAAGTGCGAAATGATGGTACCAGCTTGGACTTCTTCACTGCAGTCTTCTTTGTAACAGCAGAACATCCCGTGAAAGGGAACTGTTAATTGCATGACCGTATCTCCATGTGACAAATCCACACAGCCTTGAAAGGGCGGCATTCCCTGACCTATCCAGGTGGGGTGGGGGCTGAGGGCTGCAGATCTCTATATCATTATGTAAAACAATCTCAAAGACAGAGTTCAATTAAATAGCAGGTGCTGAGAGCGTGCCGGACGGTCGTTCCAAACAGCAGTGTCACTGCTCCCTAGAGGACATTTTTTTTTTTTGAAATTTATGAGGCCACTGCCATTTCTGGTTGTCACAAGACTGGGGCTTCTGGCATTTGATAGATGGCAGGTCACGGGTGCTAAATGCCCTGTAAGGTGTAGGACAGTTTGACACAATAGGGATTTTCCAACAACAAGAACACGTCTCTCAATTTCCCTCTGTCTTTCTGGACAATTACATACAATTACACACATGAGGAATGTTTGCAATTCTCAGACCTGGAAGATGGTTCTGTTTTACCCGCATACCCACGCCTTTTTTTTTTTTTTTTTTTTGAGACAAGGTCTCTCACTCTGTAACTAGTTGGAGTGCAGTAGCACGATCATGGCTCATTACAGCCTCGACCTCCCCAGCTCAAGCGATCCTCCCACCTCAGCCTCCCGAGTAGCAAACTCCCATGCCTGACTAATTCGTTTGTATTTGTTGTAGAGACAGGGTTTCGCTATGCTGCCCAGGTTGTAACCATACTTCTTTTGAATACTTACATTCTGCTGTGCATTGAGTTTTCCAGGAATAAAACCACCCTACAATTGTAGGGAAAATTGGGTTTTGTCTTCAAGGACTTTACCCAAGGTCATTTGCCATTTCATTTTTTCCTTTGTTTTGTTTTTTTGAGATGGGGTTTTGCTTTTGTCGCCCAGGCTGGAGTGCAGTGGTACAATCTTGGCTCACTGTAACCTCCACCTCCTGGATTCAAGCAATTCTCCTGCCTCAGCCTGCTGAGTAGCTGGGATTACAGGCACCCACCACCACACCTGTCTAATTTTTGTATTTTTAGTAGAGACGGGGTTTCGTCATGTTGACCAGGCTGGTCTCAAACTCCCGACCTCAGGTGATCCACCCACCTGGGCCTCTCGAAGTGCTGGGATTACAGGCATGAGCCACCGCGCCCAGCCTCATTTACCATTTCAAAATATCAGGTCCTGTCCCTGGTTGGTTGTCTAGTGGTTAGGAAAAAGAAAGACAATCTCATCCCAGTGGCTACTTGGCCCATGGGGCTTAGTCACCAACCCAACACACCAGCACCGAGTCTGCATTTTATGTTCTCCATATCCAGTGATGATGTGTGCATTCATGTTTTTTGTTTTTTTGTTTTTTGTTTTTTTATTGAGACAGAGTCTTATTCTTTCGCTCAGGCTGGAGTGCAGGGGCGCGATCTTGGCTCACAGCAACTCCTTGTTCTGCGTTCAAACACTTCTCCTGCCCAGACTCCCGAGTAGCTGGGTCTACAGGCATGCACCACCATGCCTGGCTAATTTTTGTGTTTTTAGTAGACAGGGTGTTGCCATGTTTGCTGGGCTGGTCTCGAATTCCTGACCTCAGGCGATCTGCCCGCCTCGGCCTCCCAAAGTGCTGGGATTACAGGCGTGAGCCACTGCGCCCAGCCTAAGTGTATGTTCTTTTGTGTGGTCAAGCCTGAGCTTTTGTATACATCTATTATAAATTACTTTCCTTTTATTCTTCCTCTATATGACAGCCTGAACTTTATGCAGATTTCTAAAACTGTGTGTAGGACAATTATATTACCTATGAATTTCATTTCTGAATCTTAGAGGAGAGCTACAAAACAGGTGTTACCCAAAGCACACCTTGAAGCTGATCTTGTTAAGAACCTTGGCCGGGCGCGATGGCTCACACCTGTAATCCCAGCACTTTGGGAGGCTGAGGCGGGCGGATCACAAGGTCAGGAGATCGAGACCATCCTGGCTAACATGGTGAAACCCCGTTTCTACTAAAAATACAAAAAAATTGCCGGGCGAGGTGGCGGGTGCCTGTAGTCCCAGCTACTCAGAAGGCTGAGGCAGGAGAATGGCGTGAACCCAGGAGGTGGAGCTTGCAGTGAGCCGAGATCGTGCCACTGCACTCCAGCCTGGGCAACAGAGCGAGACTCCGTCTCAAAAAAAAAAAAAAAAAAAGAAACTTGCAGAGGCCAGGTGCAGTGGCTCACACCTGCAATCCCAGCACTTTGGGAGGCCAAGGGAGAAGGATCACTTGAGGTCAGGCGTTCGAGACCAGACTGGCCCATATGGTGAAACCCAGTATCTACTAAAAATTAAAAAATTAGCCAGGTGTGGTGGTGCACACCTGTGATCCCAGCTAGGGAGGCCAAGGCACAAGAATCGCTTGAACCTGGGAGGCGGAGATTGCAGTGAGCTGAGATCCCTCCACTACACTCCAACCTGGGTGACAGAGTGAGACACCGTCTCAAAAAAAAAAAGAAAAAAGAAAAGAAAAAGAAACTTGCAGAGGATCATAAACTCAGCGGGCACCCTCCAGTCCCGTCAGCATCATCACTTTCTCAGGGGCTGCAAGTTCTGGCTTCTCAGTGCGACCCAGGCTGTCTGAAGTAAGTTGACCACCAGACCAGCGAGGCCCTGCCATGGCTGAGCCTGGGCCACAGTGTCCCAGAAGGAGGAGGATTTGTCACAGCTACACACAGTTGGCATGTGGGCCAGACCTGTATACATCTCTTTCTTTCTTCCTTTTTTTTTTTTTTGGTTTATTGAGCATTTCTCTTTTTTATTTTATTTTAAAATTTTGCGTGTTTGGGCTGGGCATGGTGGCTCATACCTGTAACCCCAGCACTTTGGGAGGCCGAAGCAGATGGATCATTTGAGGTCAGGAGTTCGACACCAGCCTAACCAACATGGTGAAACCCCATCTCTACTAAAAATACAAAAAAAATTAGCTGGGCATGGTGGCATACGCCCGTGATCCCAGTTACTCAGGAGGCTGAGGCAGGAGAATCGCTAGGACCCGGGAGGCAGAGGTTGCAGTGAGTCAAGATCGTGCCACTGCACTCCAGCCTGGGTGACAGAGTGAGACTCCATCTCAAAAAAAAAAAAAAAAAAAAAAAAAAATTTTTTTTTTGAGTGTTTGTCGTGAGCCAAATACTGTTGTAGGCCCTGGGACACAGCAGGGAGAAAGCCAAATAAGCCACATAAAGTCCACGCTCACACTATCTAGTGCAGGGGACCCAAACAAATGAGTAAGTAAATTAGACATTTCAGACAGCAAGACATATGTGAGGACAATAAAACAGGGTCACATGATAGAATGTCTGGGATGGGTTAGAAAAGGGGGCAACTAGGGAGTCCAGGAACACAATAGAGATTAACCCATTGTGAGGGTCAAGGGAGGGTGGAGCAGGCTGGGAGGAGGGGAGGGATTCACGTTAGAGGCTGAGGATGTCATGCGAGCTTACATTGGAAAAATATTGTGGGGCTGGGTGAGGCAGCTCACACCTAGGGAGCCCAACACTTAGGGAGGCCAAGGCAGGAGGATCGCTTGAGCCCAGGAGTTCAAGACCAGCCTGGGCAACAAGTGAGAGCCCCATCTCTACAAAAAATTTAAAATTTAGCCTGGTGTGGTGGCACGTGCCTGTAGTCCCAGCTACTCAGGAGGCTGAGGCAAGAGGATCACCTTGAGCCCAGGAGTTTGAGGTTACAGTAAGCTAATTTCGTACCACTGCAGTCCAGCCAGTGACAGAGCAAGACCTTGTCAAAAAAGAAAAAGAAGAAATAAAAGAAAAGAAAAAAGGAAGGAGAAAGAAGAAAGAAAGAAAGAGAAAAGAAAGAAAAATGAGCGACAAAAGAAAGAAAGAAAAGAAAAGAAAGATAAGGAAAGAAAAAAATGGAAGGAAGAAAGAGAAAGAAGGAAATGAAATAAAAGGAGAAATATCGTGGTATGTGGTGGTTACAAACACAGGATCAGGGCCAGACCTGAATTCATTTCAGCTGTGTGACCTCAGGTCACACAGATTGCCTAACTTCCCTTAGGGGCTTTTATTTTATTTTATTTTTTTTGGTGACAGGCTGAAGTGTAGTGCCCCGATCTCGGCTCACTGCAACCTCCGCCCTGGGTTTAAGCGATTCCCCTGCCTCAGCCTTCCGAGTAGCTGGGACTACAGGCACCTGCCACCACGCCCGGCTAATTTTTGTGTTTTTAGTAGAGACAGGGTTTCTTCATGGTGGTCAGGCTGGTCTCCAACTCCTGACCTCAGATGATCTGCCTGCCTCGGCCTCCCAAAGTGCTAGGATTACAGGCATGAGCCAACGTGCCTGGCCTTTTTTTTTTTTTAAACGGTGCCTCACTGTTACTCAGGCTGGAGTGCAGTGGTGTGATCATAGCTCACTGCAGCCTGAATCCCTGAGCTCAAGTGATCCTAGAGTTTCAGCTTCTCAAGTAGCTGGAACTACAGGAGAGTGCCACCTCGCCTGGCTAATATATATATATGTGTGTATATATATATATGTATATGTGTATATATACGTATATATATACGTATGTACGTACGTATATATATACGTATGTACGTACGTATATATATACGTATGTACGTACGTATATATATACGTATGTACGTACGTATATATATACGTATGTACGTACGTATATATATACGTATGTATGTTTTTTTTTTTTTTTGAGATGGAGTCTTGCTCTGTCGCCCAGGCTGGAGTGCAGTGGCACAATCTCTGCTCACTGCAAGCTCCACCTCCTGGGTTTACTTACACTATCCTCCTGCCTCAGGCTCCCGAGTAGCTAGGACTACAGGCGCCCGCCATCACGCCCGGCTAATTTTTGTTATTTTTAGTAGAAATGGGGTTTCACCGTGTTAGCCAGGATGGTCTCGACCTCGTGATCTGCCCGCCTCGGCTTCACAAAGTGCTGGGATTACAGGCGTGAGCCACCGCGCCCGGCCCATATATATATATATATATATATACACACATATATATATATTATTTTTTTTTTTTTGAGTCAGGTTCTCTCACTCTGTTGCCCAGGCTGGAGTGCCGTGGCATAATCACAGCTCACTGCAGCCTCGATGTCCTGGACTAAAGCGATCCTCCCACCTCAGCCCCCTCCCCCACTCCCCGCCCCAAGTAGTTGGGACCACAGTCATGCACCACCTCGCCCAGCTAATTTTGTTTATTTGTGATAGAGAGGGAGTGTCAGGGTGTTGCCCACGCTGGTCTCAAACTCCTGGGCTCATGTGATCCTCCTGCGTCCACCTCCCAAAGTGCCAGGATTATACCACAGTGCCCAGCCTTAGTTATTTCACTGTAAGACGGGAATAATAATTGTACCTACCTCAAAGGATTGTGTTAAAGATGAAAGAGCATAATACAGAACCTGGCACAATATAAATCTCAATAAACAGGAACAGGACCTACCTTTTAAAAACACGGAAATCAAGTATGCCAGCTATCATCCTAGCAGAAGAGATTGAATTCAAGTCCCCTGATATGTATTTGAGTACAGGTTTCTCTGCTAATTCAGAGAATTAGGGGACCTTGTCTCCATCCTGGGTCTCAGTTTCTTCATCTTTAAAATAGAAGGCTGGGTGGCGTGGCTCACGTCTGTAATCCCAGCACTTTGGGAGGCCGAGGTGGGCAGATCACCTGAGGCCAGGAGTTCGAAACCAGCCTGATCAACATGGTGAAACCCCGTCTCTACTAAAAATGCAAAAATTAGCCAGGTGTAGTGGCAGGCACCTGTAATCCCGGCTACTTGGGAGGTTGAGGCACGAGAATCGCTTGAACCTGAGAGGCAGAGGTTGCAGTGAGCTGAGATCACACCACTGCACTCAAACCTGGGCGACAGAGCGAGACGCTGTCTCAAAAATAAATAAATAACCAAATAAAAATAAAAAATAAAATGGAAAGGATAGTACTCCTGGCCCCACTTCCTTCCTAGGGCTGCCGAGGTTTAAGCTGAGAGATGAGGTGTGGTGACAGTGCATGATGGGGAAAGTGGGCCTGGGGTGGGCCGCTCCTCCCTTCCTGTCCTCCGTGCAGCTGACTTCTCTCTGGCTTCTGTGGGTTCTGGAGATTATTCTGAGCCAACCTCTCTGAGCTCTCTGGGTGGGGCAGCTTCCTCACCTAGGCCCTGGCCTGTTGCTTCAGAGACAGGTCCCCACTGGGTTAACAAGAGGAACCCCTTTGATGTCCTAAAAATAATTCCTACTGTTTTTAATGTACCAGTTTACAAGATTTCTTCACATCCATCATCCCATTTGAACCTCACATGACTGTGTGGAGGGCGTGCAGTGGTTATTGTGTACACATTTTACAGATGAGGAAACCGAGTATTGGAGGAGTTGAGTAATCCATCCAAGTCAATTGGAGCAGATATATCCTGACTCGCAGGGGGCCCACCTGGAGAAAGGCCAGGGGTACTCAGGTGGGCTGGGAGGACTGGGAGGGAGGATCAGGGCCGTGAGCTGAGCTGGCATCGGCATCCAGTGGAGCTGGTGAGGTGGGCAAAACTCTGGGCTCTGATTGATTTGCACTCAGACACCAACACCACTGCATCCTAGCTAATGACTGGATAAGACTTTAGCATCTCCTATGCCTGTGAATGGAGATCACTCTCCGGAGTGTTATAGGAACCCTGCATTTGAAACACAGGCCTGATTCTTGCCGTCTCTACTCCTGCTCCCAGCTCTCACAACCAGAGTCAACAGTACCCGCCTGTCCTTCCACTGCCACCACCCAAACTGTCTACCTGCTGCCCTTGACAACAGCTGGGCTCCAACTCCTACAGTCCCCAAGCAGTTCAGGGACCACTCAGAGGTGAAACAACTCCAACCATCTCAACCTCAGTAAAAGGAACAGGGTAGTGAAGGGTACTCCACTTACCCATAGGGACACAGGACACTGGCCAGACCACCAAGGCGGGGGCCTGGCTCCCCATGGGCCTTCCTGACCCAGTAGCCATCCCTCCCAGGGGAAGGACACAGTGTTCTCAGATGTGGGCCCAGGGGCTGTGTCATGGAGGAGCTGGGAAGGGTTTAGAGGACCTGGGTTTCTGTCTTTGGTTTGGTTGGGTTTTTTTTCTTTCCACTCTAGTAAGATCAAATTTTATATCATTGATTTTGTAAAGTTTAATTGGAAAATGAATTTCTCTGTGTTGAATAAGTGCAATTTGCTGGTCAAAATTCATTCAGACATAGGAGTGAGAGAGGAGGAAGTGGCTGTACTGAGGAGCTGTGGTGCGCCAGGCGCTCCGCAAGATGTTTTGCTCATTCAGGCTTCCCGAGCGCCCTGGGAGACAGGCACTCC
Organism: Rhinopithecus bieti; assembly: GCF_001698545.2. Lineage (NCBI taxonomy): Eukaryota > Metazoa > Chordata > Mammalia > Primates > Cercopithecidae > Rhinopithecus > Rhinopithecus bieti. The sequence continues at coordinate 428,726 of NW_016806409.1, forward strand.
AACGAGCCCATTTTACAGATGAAGGCATTTAGGGTCAGAAAAATAAGCCAAAGTCACCCAGCTGGCAGGAGGCCACGCTGGAATCCAAGCTCAGCGGGCAGTGAAGAGGCCTGTCTGCTCTGCTCCCAGCCCGTCTGCTAGGCTTGCAGAAAAGCCCTGACTCTTGTCCTCTGGCACCTGCCACCTGCCTGTCTGGGATGGGAAAGGTGAGAGGACAAGGGTGCTGCTTTTTGTTATAATTTGATTAAAATGCATTGTGGCCGGGCACAGTGGTTCATGCCTGTGATCCCAGAACTTTGGGAGGCTGAGGCAGGTGGATTGGTTGAGCTCAAGAGTTTAAGACCTGCTTGGGCAACATAGTGAAACCCTGTCTCTACCAAAAATACAAAAAATTAGCCAGGCGTGGTGGTGTGCACCTGTGGTCCCAGGTACTCAGGAAGCTGAGGCAGGGGGATCACTTGAACCTGGAAGGTGGAGGTTGCAATGAGCTGAGATTGCGCCACTGCACTCCTGCCTGGGTGAGCAAGACCATGTCTCAAAAAAAAAAATATTTGCATATGACACTTTGTTAAAACAGTTATTGAGGCTGGGTGCCATGGCTCATGCTTGTAATCCCAGCATTTTAGGAGGATCACTTGAGCCCAGGAGTTCAAGACCAGCTTAGGCAATACAGCCAGACCCCGTCTCTACCAAAAAATAAAATAAAATTAGTCAGACACGGTGGTGTGCACCTGTAGTCCCAGCTACTCCGGGAACTTAAGTGGGAGGGTCAATTGAGCTCAGGAGTTCAAGGCTACAGTGAGCCACGATCATACCACTGTACTCCAGCCTAGGTGACAGAGTAAGACCCTGTCTCTAAAAGCAAGCAAACAAACAAAAAAACAAACAGTTATTGAGTGAAAACAAAACAGGGAAGTGGTGTATCCACTGTCACTGGGCAAGTTCATGGCTTATGTTGGGACAGGAACATGGGTCTCCTGACTGTGGCCAGTACTTCTGTTCCCAAATACCCTGCCACAGCCTCTAGCCTGGGCACTGGCCTGTTCCTGCTTCTCCTCCCTCATTACCCACCCATAGCCCAGCAACCTCTGACCCCTAGCTCTGGTTTCCCTTTCTGCCGAAAGGGAGACGCTCTGTCCTGATATGGAGCACTCCCCGCAGGACCCCAGCCCTACCGCCCATGAGTTGGAATAGTTCGGAAAGGACATAGCCTGTCTGCTCCTGCTATCTGTGTCTGCCATGTGGGGAGCTGGCCCAGAATGATGGAATCCCTGGGGAGCAAGGGGTTGTTGTGTCCGGCTTGGGAGGGCTTCTGGAGACCTGGCCCAAGTCCCAGATCCTTCTTGAACTAGAAAATGCCTGCTGCATTCTCAGTTGACAAAGCATTTTCTTATCTCTAATCCCATTGGATCTTTATAATGAAGAAGGAATTCCTTGTCAATCTGTGTTGTATTTTATTTAATTAATTAATTTATTTGTTTTGAGACAGAGTCTCGCTCTGTTGCCCAGGCCGGAGTGCAGTGGCATGATCTCTCCTCACTACAATCTCTGCCTCCCGGTTCAAGCAATTCTCGTGCCTCAGCCTCTCAAGTAGCTGGGATTATAGGGATGTGCCACCACACCTGGCTAATTTTTTTTTTAATTTACTTATGTATTTTGAGATGGAGTCTTTCTCTGTCGCCCAGGCTGGAGTGCAGTGGCGTGATCTCGGCTCCCTGTAACCTCTGTCTCCCGGGTTCAAGTGATTCTCTCACCTCAGCCTCCTGAGTAGCTGGGATTACAGGCACCTGCCACCATGCCCGACTAATTTTTGTATTTTTAGTAGAGATGGGGTTTCACCAAGTTGGCCAGGCTGGTATTGATCTCCTGACCTCAAGTGATATGGCTGCCTCAGCCTCCCTGCATTGCATTTTAAATCTGAGAGACAGAGGCTGAGAGTGACCTGTATCTAGGACCAGGACAGGCTACACAGTTTGGAGGTCCAATGCAAATGAAAATGTGGGACTCCTTGTTCAAAAGTATTAAGACTCTGGTCGGATGCGTTGGCTCATGCCTGTAATCCCAGCACTTTGGGAGGCCAAGATGGGCGGATCACCTGAGGTCAGGAGTTTGAGATCAGCCGGGTCAACATGGCGAAACCCTGTCTCTACTAAAAATACAAAAATTAGCTGGGCGTGTAATTCCAGCTACTCAGGAATTACAAGCACCTGTAATTCCAGCTACTCAGGAGGCTGAAACAGGAGAATCGCTTGAACCCGGGAGGCAGAGCTTGCAGTGAGCCAAGATCGCACCACTGCACTCCAGCCTGGGTGACAGAGCAAGACTCTGCCTCAAAAATAAAAAAGATAAAACAAAACAAAACAAAACAAAAAAATTAGCCGGGTGTGGTGGCGCACGCCTGTAATCCCAGCTGTTTGGGAGGCTGAGGCAGGAGAATCACTTGAACCTGGGAGGCGGAGGTTTCAGTGACCTGAGATCGTGCCATTGCACTCCAGCCTGGGCAACAAGAGCAAAACTCCGTCTCAAAAAAAATAAATTAATTAATTAAATAAAATACAACACAGATTGACAAGGAATTCCTTCTTCATTATAAAGATCCAATGGGATTAGAGATAAGAAAATGCTTTGTCAACTGAGAATGCAGCAGGCATTTTTCTAGTTCAAGAAGGATCTGGGACTTGGGCCAGGTCTCCAGAAGCCCTCCCAAGCCGGACACAACAACCCCTTGCTCCCCAGGGATTCCATCATTCTGGGCCAGCTCCCCACATGGCAGACACAGATAGCAGGAGCAGACAGGCTATGTCCTTTCCGAACTATTCCAACTCATGGGCGGTAGGGCTGGGGGTCCTGCGGGGAGTGCTCCATATCAGGACAGAGCGTCTCCCTTTCGGCAGAAAGGGAAACCAGAGCTAGGGGTCAGAGGTTGCTGGGCTATGGGTGGGTAATGAGGGAGGAGAAGCAGGAACAGGCCAGTGCCCAGGCTAGAGGCTGTGGCAGGGTATTTGGGAACAGAAGTACTGGCCACAGTCAGGAGACCCATGTTCCTGTCCCAACATAAGCCATGAACTTGCCCAGTGACAGTGGATACACCACTTCCCTGTTTTGTTTTTCACTCAATAACTGTTTGTTTTTTTGTTTGTTTGCTTGCTTTTTAGAGACAGGGTCTTACTCTGTCACCTAGGCTGGAGTACAGTGGTATGATCGTGGCTCACTGTAGCCTTGAACTCCTGAGCTCAATTGACCCTCCCACTTAAGTTCCCGGAGTAGCTGGGACTACAGGTGCACACCACCGTGTCTGACTAATTTTATTTTATTTTTTGGTAGAGACGGGGTCTGGCTGTATTGCCTAAGCTGGTCTTGAACTCCTGGGCTCAAGTGATCCTCCTAAAATGCTGGGATTACAAGCATGAGCCATGGCACCCAGCCTCAATAACTGTTTTAACAAAGTGTCATATGCAAATATTTTTTTTTTTTTTTTTTTTTTTTTTTTTT
>NW_016806409.1:435293-449472 GCF_001698545.2 Rhinopithecus bieti
TTAGCCAGGATGGTCTCGATCTCCTGACCTCGTGATCCGCCCGTCTCAGCCTCCCAAAGTGCTGGGATTACAGGCTTGAGCCACCGCGCTCAGCCTCCTGTAATTTCTTAAGCAAAGGAAAAGAAAAAAAAAAAAAAAAAAAAGCAGAAGCCACAAAGGAAAAGATTGGCCAATATATTTCAGATGACATAAAAACAACACAAAAGACACATGACAGATTGGGAGGAAGCATCTGCAACATACACAATACCCAGAATATATAAACAGCTCCTACAGTTCAACAAGAAAGAAAATACTGCAAAAACAATCAGCAAATAATACTGTGATGGTAGAACAATGTGTTCTACTTGGATGGTGCTCCTGGATTAGATTAACATTTAAATCAGTGAACTTTGGGTAAAGCAAATTGCCCTCCATTGTAGGGAGACCCCCTGAGACTACTGCTATGGAATAAAAGATGAAATGCTCCTGATTATTGTAAATACAAAATTGCATGCAGGATTATGTAAAGACAATTGGACTTGCCAGTATGAGCCAACAGCGCATGATGTGCTTCCCCCTGCAGAGAGCCTATGAGTGGATGTTCAGTCATGGAGGCTTCACATCACCAAGATTCCTATCCCAGAAAAACAGATGTTCATAGCTCTGGAAATGGAATGCGACCCTTGTGGAGAGCCTATAAACAGATGCATGAGGGGAGCCTGTTCATATGGATAAGACAGGGCTATAAATGCCCTCATCTTGCCATGGCTCTTCTAGGCCTCTTTAAGGTTAAGGCATACTCCCTTCTAAGAATTTCTGGTCTAACTGGTTGTCTAGCTTCACATCCTGTTTCTTTCTTTCTTTATTTTTTTTTTTTGAGACGGAGTCTGGCTCTGTGGCCCAGGCTGGAGTGCAGTGGTGTGATCTTGGCTTACTGCAAGTTCCGCCTCCCGGGTTCACGCCATTCTCCGGCCTCAGCCTCCCGTGTAGCTGGGACTACAGGTGCCCGCCACCATACCCGGCTAATTTTTTGTATTTTTAGTAGAGACAGGGTTTCACCGTGTTAGCCAGGATGGCCTCGATCTCCTGACCTTGTGATCCTCCCGTCTGGCCTCCCAAAGTGCTGGGATTACAGGCATGAGCCACCACGCCCAGCCAACGTCCTGTTTCTATTGATTATTTGTAACCAGCTTTTGCTGCAACTGTTACTGCTGATTANAGCCGGGTGTGGTGGCGCACGCCTGTAATCCCAGCTGTTTGGGAGGCTGAGGCAGGAGAATCACTTGAACCTGGGAGGCGGAGGTTTCAGTGACCTGAGATCGTGCCATTGCACTCCAGCCTGGGCAACAAGAGCAAAACTCCGTCTCAAAAAAAAAAAAAAAAAAAAAAAAAAAAAGACTTTGTCCAGGCACAGTGGCTCACACCTGTAATCCCAGCACTTTGGGAGGCTGAGGCAGGCGGATCACCTGAGGTCAGGAGTTTGAGACCAGCCTGGCCAATGTGGTGAAACTCCATCTCTAGTAAAAATACAAAAATTAGCTGGGCATGATGGCAGGCACCTGTAATCCCAGCTACTCAGAAGGCTGAGGCAGGAGAAGCACTTGAACCCAGGAGGCGGAGGTTGCAGAGCCAAGATCATGCCATTGCACTCCAGCCTGGGTGACATGTAAGGTCCAGCCCTACGGGTCTTAGCGGGTGTTCTCCCCGTGTGTGGAGATGAGATCATAAGAAATAAAGACACAAGACAAAGAGATAAAGAGAAAACAGTTGGACCTTAGGGACCACTACCACCAAGACGTGGAAACTGGTAGTGACCTTGAATGGCTGGGTGCACTGATATTTATTACATACAAGACAAGAGGGGCAGGTTAAGGAGGGTGAGTTGTCCAAGTGATTGATAAGGTCAAGCAAGTCACGTGATCATGGGACAGGGGGCCCTTCCCTTTTAGGTAGCCAAAGGAGAGAGGGATGGCCGGGCGCAGTGGCTCAAGCCTGTAATCCCAGCACTTTGGGAGGCCGAGACGGGCGGATCACGAGGTCAGGAGATCAAGACCATCCTGGCTAACATGGTGAAACCCCGTCTCTACTAAAATACAAAAAAAAACTAGCCGGGCGACCTGGCGGGCGCCTGTAGTCCCAGCTACTCGGGAGGCTGAGGCAGGAGAATGGCGTGAACCCGGGAGGCGGAGCTTGCAGTGAGCTGAGATCCGGCCACTGCACTCCAGCCTGGGCAACAGAGCGAGACTCCGTCTCAAAAAAAAAAAAAAAAAAGGAGAGAGGGAAGGCAGCATATGTCAGCGTTTTCTTCTATGCATTTAAGACTTTCACTATTTCTTCTACCGCTATCTTCTAAGAACTTCAAAGAGGAATCAGGAGTACGGGAGGAACATGAAAGTGGACAAGGATCATGACCACTGAAGCACAGCACCACAGGGAGGGGTTTAGGCCTCCAGATGACTGCGGGCAGGCCTGGATAATATCCAGCTTTCCACAAGAAGCTGGTGGAGCAGAGTGTTCCCTGACTCCTCCAAAGAAAGGGAGACTCCCTTTCGCAGTCTGCTAAGTAAAAGGTGCCTTCCCAGGCACTGGCATTACTGCTGACCAAGTAGCCCTCAAGTGCCCCTTATGTGGGCGTGACAGAGGGCTCACCTCTTGCCTTCTTGGTCACTTCTCACAACGTCCCTTCAGCACCTGACCCTATACCCACTGGTTATTCCTTGGTTATATTAGTAATACAACAAAGAGTAATATTAAAAGCTAATGATTAATAATGTCTATACTAATGATCGATAATGCCCGTGATCATCTCTATATCTAATTTGTATTATAACTATTGTTATTCTAACTATTTTCTTTATTATACTGAAACAGTCTGTGCCTTCAATCTCTTGCCTCAGCACCTGGGTAATCCTCCGGCCACAGTGACAAGAGCAAAACTGTGTCTTTAAAAAATAAATAAATAAATAAATAAATAAGAATTTCAAGACAGTGGCAGTAGAGCTTTAATTTTTTTTTTTTTTTTTTTCCTAGAGGCAGAGTCTTGCTCTCTTGCCCAGGCTGGAGTGCATTGTTGCAATCATAGATCACTGCAGCCTTGAGCTCCTGGGCTCAAGTGGTCATCCTGCCTTGGCCTCCCAAAGTCCTGGGATTACAGGCATGAGCCACTGCACCCGGCCTGTAGAGCTTTAAACAAAGCACAGGCTGCTTCTGAGCACAGGGCCCTTGTCACATGGCTATGAAGACAGCCCTGCCTGGACCCAGAACCCTGGTGTAGGCACTTTATAGCTTATAAGCCCTCCAGTCAGGAGGCCTCAGCCTGAGCCTCCTGAGCCTCAGTTTCATCTCCTGTAATCTGTGAAAGCACTGAACACCCATCTCCCTTCCAGGCTAGCTTTCTGCAACAGCTTAAAGCGCCCATCCCAAGATCTCTTCAAGAATCCTCTTTCCAAGTCCCTGCTCCCAGCCTGGCTTCCTGGTCCCCATCCCTCTCCCCTCTCCCACCCTTTCAAAGCCCAGAAAGGACAGGTGACCCAGTGACTGTCTCTGGGCTTATACAGTGGGGTGGTCTCCTGTGACAGGCTAGGCTTCAGGGTATGGCTTAGCCTATCCCTCATACCTCCTTGGGGCCTCTTGGGGCAGAGAGCCCAGGCGAGGCCCAACAGGCACACCAGTCAGGTGCCTGATGATGAGGGCAGGCGCCTGGAACTGGGTCAACAATTGCTCACACGGAGGTGACTCAGGCAGTAAGGGGAAAAATAGGTGGGGGTGGGGAGGTGGCTGTTTCTGTGCCCTCACTTGAGCCTCAGCCTTCAGGGTTGCCAGATTTATTTTATTTTATTTTGAGAGTCTCACTCTGTCTCCCAGGCTGGAGTGCAGTGGCGCAATCTTGGCTCACTACAACCTCTGCCTCCCGGGTTCAAGCAATTCTCGTGCCTCAGCCTCCCAGGTAGCTGGGATTACAGATGTGCCCACCACCCCTGGCTAATTTTTGTATTTTTAGTAGAGATGGGGTTTCACCATGTTGGCCAGGCTGGTCTTGAACGCCTAACCTCAAGTGATCTGCCTCCCAAAGTGCTGGATTACAGGCCACCAGACCTGGCCCCCTGTAACTTCTTCTTCTTTTTATTTTTTTTGAGACAGTGTCTTGCTCTGTCACCCAGGCTGGAGTGCAGTGGCACAATCTTGGATCACTGCAAGCTCCGCCTCCTGAGTTCTCCTGCCTCAGCCTCCTGAGTAGCCCGGACTACGGGTGCCCACCACCACTCCCAGCTAATTTTTTTATTTTTAGTAGAGAGGGAGTTTCACCGTGTTAGCTAGGATGGTCTCCATTTCCTGACCTCGTGATCCACCTGCCTTAGCCTCCCAAAGTGCTGGGATTACAGGCTTGAGCCACCGTGTCCGGCTCCTGTAATTTCTTTTTTTTTTTTTGAGACTTTTTTTTTTTTTGAGACGCGAGTCTTACTCTGTGCGCCCAGCTGGGAATGCAGTGGCTGGGCATCTCAGCTCAACTGCAAGCCCTCCATCCTCCCGGTTTACGCCATTCTCCTGCCTCAGCCTCCGAGTAGCTGGCGACTACAGGCGCCCGCCACCGTCGCCCCGGCAGCTGTTTTGGGTATATTTTTTTTTTTTTTTTTTTTTTGAGCACGGTCTCGCTCTGCGGCCCAGGCTGAGTACAGTGGCCGGGATTCAGCTACACTGCCAAGCTCCGCTCCCGGGTTTTACGCATTCTCCTGCCTCAGCCCTCCCAATAGCTGGCGACTACAGGGGCCGCCTGACCTCGCCCGCTATTTTGTGTATTTTTAGTAAGAGACGGGGTTTCACCGTGTTAGCAGGATGCGTCTCGATCTCCTGACCTCGTGGATCCGCCCGTCTCAGCCTCCCAAAGTGCCTGGGATTACAGGCTTGGAGCCCACCGCGCTCAGCCTCCTGTAATTTCTTAAGCAAGGAAAGAAAAAAAAAAAAAAAAAAAAGCAGAAGCCACAAGAAAATTGCGGCCATATAATTTCAGATGACATAAAACAACACAAAAGACACCATGGGGACAGGATTGGGAGGAAGCATCTCGCCAACATACACAATACCCAGAATATATAACAGCTCCTACAGTTCAACAAGAAAGAAAATACTGGCAAAAAACAATCAGCAAAATAATACTGTGATGTAGAACAATGTGTTCTACTTGCTGATGGGCTCCTGGATTAGATTAACATTTAAATCAGTGAACTTTGGGTAAAGCAATTGGCCCCTCCATTGTAGGGGAGACCCCCTGAGACTACAGCTATGCGATAAAAGATGAAATACTCCTGATTATTGTAAATACAAAATTGCCATGCAGGTTACTCTAAAGACAATTGGCATCTGCCAGTATGAAGGGGCCAACAGCGCAATGATGTGTTCCCCCTGCAGAGAAGCCTATGGAGTTGATGGTTCGAGTCATGGAGGCTTCACAGTCACCAAGATTCTATCCAGAAAAACAGATGTTCATAGCTCTGGAAATGAAGCCGACCCTTGTGGGAAGCCTATAAACAGAATGCATGAGGGGGAAGCCATGCTCATATGGATAAGGACAGGGCTATAAATGCCCTCATCTTGCCATGGCTCTTCTTAGCCTCTTTAAGGTTAAGGCATTACTCCCTTCTAAGAATTCTTGGTCTAACTGCGTTGTCTACTTCACATCCTGCTTTCTTCTTTCTTTATTTTTTTTTTTTGAGGGACGGAGTCTGGCTCTGTGGCCCAGGCTGGGGCAGTGCAGTGCGTGTGATCTTGACTTACTGGCAAGTTCCGCTCCTCCGGGTTCACGCCATCTCCGGCCTCAGCCTCCCGGTGTAGCTGGACTACAGTGCCCCACCCATACCCCGGCTAATTTTTTGTATTTATTAGTTAGAGACAGAGGTTCCACCGTGTTAGCCAGGATGGCCTCGATCTCCTGCCTTGTGATCCTCCCGTCTGGCCTCCCAAAGTGCTGGGATTACAGGCCATGAGCCCACCACGCCCAGCCCAACGTCCTTGTTTCTATGATTATTTGTAACCCAGCTTTTGCTGCAACTGTTACTGTGATTTAATTCTTGCTAATCATTAGGGTTATGGAAAGAGACTATGTTTCTGTTTTAGGCTCTGTTAAAATTACTCATGTAGCCGGGCGCGGTGAGCTCAAGGCCTGTAATCCCAGCACTTTGGGAGGCCGAGACGGGCGGATCCACAAGGTCAGGAGATCGAGACCATCCCGGCTAACATGGTGAAATCCCTGTCTCTACCAAATACAAAAAACTAGCCACAGGTCGGGTGCCTGTAGTCCCAGCCTTACTCGGAGCTGAGCAGAGAATGTGTGAACCCGGGAGGCGGAAGCTTGCAGTGAGCCAGGATCCGGCCACTACACTCCAGCCTGGTGACAGAGCAAGATCCGTCTCAAAAAAAAAAAAAAAAAAAGAAAGAAATTACTCATGTACACACTATATTGTAAATTCTTATCTCTGTATACTGTACTTCTGCATACAGATGTTATGTTAAAGAATTACTTCATCCCCATGTGACCATCTCACCTCATAATCAAATGACCTTAAATCCCTCACTAACCTACTCCCGCACTCACTAAACTTAATAATAAATGCTGGTATATCCAGTGCATTGGCAGCATCTCAGGACCAGAAGACAGTGAACCCCTGGACCCAGCTTTCACTATCTTGTGTGTGTCTATTATTTCTCGACCTGGCGATCCGCCTGGGAACAAAGAGAGAACCCCGTTGCATTGCAGGCTGCTGGCCAGATCCCGCAATACTCCATAATGCGGATGGGCCTGAATAAAACAGAAAGATGGGCCTCCCCAAACTAGAGGGAATTCTCCAGCAGGCTACCCTTAGACTTAACCATCAACTCTCCTGGGTCTTCAGCCTGCCAGCCCACACTAAAGGCTTAGGATGGTTACAATAAGAAAGACAGATGATAACAGAAGATAACCTGGATGAGGCTAAAGAGAAATTGAAACCCTCATACATTGCTGGTGGGAATGTAAAATAGTGCAGCTGCTTTGGAAAACAGGCTGGTAGTTACACAAAAGGCTAAATAGAATTACTATATAATCCACTAATTCCACTCCTAGGTATATACCCAAGAGAAATGAAAACATGTACACACAAAAACTTGTCTAGGCCAGGCACGGTGGCTCACTCCTGTAATCCCAGCCTTTGGGAGGATGAGGCAGGAGGATCCCTTGAGTTCAGGAGTTTGAGACTAGCTGACCAACATGGAAAGACCCTGTCTCTACAAGAACCATACAAAAATTAGCAGGCCATGGTGATAAGCACCTGTAGTCCCAGCTGCTTGGGAGGCAGAGGTGGGAGGATTGCTTGAGCCCAGGAGACAGAGGTTGCAGTGAGCGGAGATGACACCACTGCACTCCAACCTGGGTGACAGAGCAAGACTCTGTCTCAAAAAAAAAAAAAAAAAAAAAAATGTTGAAGATAGGCACAGTGGCTCAAGCCTGTAATCTGTAATCTCAGCATTTTGGGAGACTGAGGCAGCAGGATCACTTAAGGCCGGGAGCTTGAGACCAGAATACGCAACATATTAAGAAAAAAAATTAGAAAATATAGCTGGGAGTGTGGTGGCATGTGCCTGTAGTCCCAGCTACTCAGGAGGCTGAGGTGGGAGGGTCAGAGGCTGCAGTACAAGGTGGCACCACTGTAATCCAGCTTGGGTGACAGAGGAAGGCTCTGTCTCAAAAACAAAGAAACAAACAAAAATGGGCCAGGCGCGGTGGTTCACGCCTGTAATCCCAGCAGTTTGGGAGATTGAGGTGGGTGGATCACTTGCGGTCAGGAGTTCAAGACCAGCCTGGTCAACATGGCAGAACCCTGTCTCTACTAAAAATCCAAAAATTAGCTGGGCATTGTAGCACATGCCTGTAATCCAGCTATCTGGGAGGCAGAGACAGGAGAATTGCTTGAACCCAGGAGGCAGAGGTTGCAGTGAGCCAAGATCATCCCACTGCACTCCAGCTTGAGTGTTGGAGTGAGACTCTGTCTCAAACAAATGAAAAGAAACAAAAAAGAAAAGAGATACTGATACATGCTATGTGATAAGCTTTGAAGACATTATGCTAAGTGAAAGAAGCCAGCTGCAGATCACTTATTGTAAAATTTCATTTATATGGAATGTCCAAATCTATAGAGGTAGAAAGTACATCAGCAGTTGCCTAGGGTTAGGGAGGGTGACTGCTAAAGGACACAAGGCTGCCTTCTGCGGTGATAAAAATGGTCTTAAACTGACTGTAGTGATGCTGCATAACTCTGTTAAGACACTAAAAACCACTGAGTTGTACACTTTAATTTTTTGGGGGGTGGGGATGGAGTCTTGCTCTGTCACCCAGGCTGGAGTGCAATGGCATGATCTCAGCTTACTACAACCTCTGCCTCCCAGGTTCAAGCAATTCTCCTGCCTCGGCCTCCCGAGTAGGGAATTACAGACCTTGTTATCACAGCACCTTACCCCTCTGAAGTTTAAAAAAAAAAAAAAAGGCCCGGCGCGGTGGCTCACGCTTGTAATCCCAGCACTTTGGGGAGCCGAGGCGGACGGATCACAAGATCAGGAGATCGAGACCACAGTGAAACCCCGTCTCTACTAAAAAATACAAAACATTAGCCGGGCGCAGTGGCGGGCGCAGTGGCAGGCGCCTGTAGTCCCAGCTACTCAGGAGGCTGAGGCAGGAGAATGGCGTGAACCTGGGAGGTGGGGCTTGCCGAGAGCCGAGACCGCGCCACTGCACTCCAGCCTGGGGGACAGAGTCAGACTCTGGTCTCAAAAAAAAAAAAAAAGAGAGAGAGAGAAACATTTGTAAAGTAGGTTTTTGAGTCTCAGCACTATTGACCTTTTGGGCAGGATACTTCTTTGTTGTGTGGTCTTGTTCTGTGTGTTGGGTGATGTTTAGCGGGATTGCTGGCCCCTACACACCAGATGCTAGTGTCCCTCCACCCTGAGTTGTGAAAACCCAGATTGTCTCCAGACACTCCCAAATGTCCCTGGCTGGCAAAATTGCCGCTGCTCAAGAATCATGGCTTTGACGATTAGACTTTGTGATATTTGTTTCAGTCTGTTTAGGTTTTTTTGTTTTTTCTACCTGTATTTTTTTCTGGTTCTGGGTGGTTGTAATTAATAGGTTCATTGATGGATTCACCTAACATTTCATGAAAGTTTCATGTGTGTGTGTGTTTCAATAGAAGCATAAACTATAATCCCTAGTCTCAAGATACACAGGAAGGAAAATAAGCACAAATGTGTCACCAGGGCACAGACTAGTCCTAGGTCCTCAGCAGGCCAGGTGTCTTATCCACTGTCTGGGTCTGCTCTAAATCCAGGCTTAGAAACCCTGCCACACGACTCCACAGCTCAGCTGGCACCCTTTCCCTGCTCCGACTTCTGCTGCCTCGAGCTTGGCTAGCTGTCCCCCTGCCCCTGCCTCACCCTCAGCTCCAGTTCCTTGTTCAGGCTGCAGCAGTCTCCATCCCCTGTGCGGACACTGCCCTTCCTCCACGGCCCAGTACCAGGTTTTCCCTGGGCCTCTCCTCTCTCCTGGCCCATCTCCCATCACCCATCTCTGCCTGGCCCAGGCCCTTTGGCACCGAGCAGCCTGACTCTTGTCACTGGCTAATGTGTTCTGTGGTACATTTTCTCTCCTCACCCTCCCGTATCAATTCCTTGAAGGCAGGGTCAGTGGAGACTAGGAAGCCACTTCCCTTTCGACAGCCCCCGCCACAGCCCTGCCTGTGCCAGGCACCTAGCAGCTCCTGAAGCCCACTGGCATTGAATATGGCATTCAATCCCTGCCAAGCCTGCCCTTCCCATCTGGTTTCCCAGGGCTCTTCCCAACACCTCCTCCTCCACCTGCCAGTTAAAATCTTCCCAGACTCAGCTCAAGGAGATGCTTCTAAGGGGGAATGGAATCTCTTCTTCCCCACCTGTAGACAATCTACTTCCTCTCCCCACACCTGGCAACTGGCGCACGCCCTTGTATCTTAAATTAGATTCAGCCTGAGACTGTCTCCCACCAATCCCTGCCCCCTGTCCTGCTGAGCACCTTGAGGAAAGGGCGTTTGGGTTGTTTATCTTTGTCCTGGAAACCATCCTTCAACTCACGCTGGGCCCTGCCTAGCATGTCATCCGAGTTTGCAGAATAGGGCAGGACAGAACAGGGCAGGATAGGATAGGATAGGAGCGAGTGAGGCCAGTAGCTCACACCTATAATCCCAGTGCCTCGGGGGGCCGGCGGTAGGAGAATCGCTTTGGGAGCAGGAATTGCAGGCCGCAGTGAGCTATGATCAGCTTGGGCGACTGAGCGAGACCCTTTCTCTTTTTTTTTTTTTTTTTTTTTTTTTTTGAGACGAGGTCTGCCTTGTCGCCGGGCGGAGTGGCAGTGGGCCGGAATCTCAGCTCACTGCAAGCTCCGCCTCCCAGGTTCACGCCATTCTCCCTGCCCTCAGCCTCCGATAAGCCCTGGGGACCACAGGCGCCGCATCGCCCGCTAATTATTGTATTTTAGTAGAGATGGGGTTCAACGTGTAGCCAGGATGGTCCCTCGATCTCCTGCCTCGTGATCCGCCCGTCTCGGCCCCCTCCCAAAGTGCCGGATACAGCTTGAGCCCACCGCAGCCCCGCGCAGACCCTTCCTAAAACAAACACAAGACGGGCCGCGTGGCTTCAGCCTTGAATCCCACACTTTGGGAGGCCAGACGGGCCCGGATCCGAGGTCCAGGAGATCGAGACCAATCCTGGCGACACGGTGAAACCCCGTCTCTACTAAAAAAAACTAAAACAAAAACTAGCCGGCGCGAGGTGGCGGCCGCCTGTAGTCCCCCAAGCTACTCACTCCGGAGGCCTGAGGCAGGAGAATGGCGTAAACCCGGGAGGCCGGGAGCCCTTGCGTGAGCTGAGAATCCGGCCAACTGCACTCCAGCCTGGGAGAAACAGAGCCAGACTCCCGTCCTCAAAAAAAAAAAAAATAAATAAATAAATAAATAAATAAATAAAACAAACACATAAGGTCGGGTGTGGTGGCTTATGTCTGTAATCCCAGCGCTTTGAGAGGCCGAGGCGGGCGGATCACCAGGTCAAGAGATCAAGACCATCCTGGCCTACATGGTGAAACCCCGTCTCTACTAAAAATACAAAAATTAGCTGGACGTGGTGGCGCGCGCCTGTAGTCCCAACTACTTGGGAGACTGAGGCAGAAGAATCGCTTGAACCCGGGAGGCAGAGGTTGCAGTGAGCCGAGATCGTGCCACTGCACTCCAGCCTGGCGACAGAGTGAGACTCCATCTCAAAACAAACAAAAGAATAGAAAGAGGAGCACAAATATTCCCAATTCATAACAGTCCCTCGCACTGTCAATGCCCCAGACACGCGCTATCATCTCTAGCAAACTCCCCCAGGCACCTGCAGGATGGGTGAAGGAAGGCGACGAGCACCAGCTGCCCTGCTGAGGCTGGCCCGGCGTCACATGATTCTCCAATCACATGATCCCTAGAAATGGGGTGTCGGGCGAGAGGAAGCGGGGAGGAGAGTGATTTGAGTAGAAAAGAAACACAGCATTCCAGGCTGGCCCCACCTCCACCCTGATAAGTAGCCAATGGGAGCGCGGCAGCCCTGATCCCTGGCCAATGGAAACTGAGGTAGGCGGGTCACCGCGCTGGGATCTGTAGTCTGAGCGCTACCCGGCTGCTGCTGCCCAGGGACCGCGGACCCGGACGCAGGTAGGAGGGCGGCCGCGCAGATCTCTCGCCTGCTCCTGCTCAGGGGCCCGGCCAGGGCCATGTGAGCTTGAGGTTCCCCTGGAGTCTCAGCCGGAGACAAGAGAAGAACCGCTTATTGAAACTCCTTGGGGGTTCTGATACACTAGAGGGAGTTTTATGGGAAAGAGGAAGCAGTAATTGCAGTGACCTCTGTTAGAAGGGGGCTTTCTACCTCCCCAGCATTCCCCCAAAGCAGGGACCATACCATTCTTGACTCAGCTCCACCCCTGTCGGTAGGTGCCGGCTTCTTTCCCTCTCGTGGTGGTGGGTGGTTCCCGCGGCGGCCTGGAGCCGGAGGGGCGCGCGACCCTGGGCTGGGAGCTTCGAGGGCCTGGGAACGGGACCTGAGACCTTGGCTTCTCGAAGGTAGTAGGGACTTGGGAGTGGTGATTGAACCTGGTCTGGCTCCTCCTTACTTCCTCTTTTTGGGGGGGGGACGAGCTAACTTCCGCCTCTTCCAGCCACTTTTTCCTGCTCAGTTGCAGCTAGGCTGGCTCCCCTTTCGGGAATTTCCTCTCCCCTTGGCACTCGGAGTTGGGGGCTGCCACCTAGTGGAAGATAACGGAGCTAGGGTCTTGAAGAGGCTGCTGTCCCCTCTGGCTGTTTTGGCGGTGTACGGTGGCGTGAGAGACTGCGACTCGCCTCCTCATCCCTGTTTCTGTATGCGTGTGCGAGTATTCAGTAGAAGCATACACTATACTCCCTCAACTCAGGGTAAACAGGAGGGGCCATGCACAGGTAACTCACCAGAGAGCCGAATACTCATGTGCAGACAGACTCCCCTTCCCAGCAAGCCAGGGCAGCGGACAGCCTGCTGAGAACACCCAGGAAGTAGGCAGTGCCAGCTGCAGGTGCTTTGCCTGGGAGCTGTGGGGCTGAGGAGAGGGTCCACTGTTCAGGACCAGTCAACTTCGTCCTTATCTGTCCAGGAGGTGGCCTCTTGGGGATGCTGAGTTAGGGGAGGGGCACTTGAGGAAAGCCAGTTGGAGCAGAGAGGATGTGAGTGACTGGGTGGGTGACATTTCCTGCCCCTCCCCCCTCCAATGGTATCCACACATAGACTCGTGGGGGAACTGAGGCACAGACAGGGAGCAACTTCTCAGGCCCTCACAGTTGGCAATTCCAGGATTAGGACCCAAGTGCGATTTCCAGGCAGTCCCTCCTTGTACCCTGTTTCTGTCGTACCTGTTGCACCTATCACCCTGGGGCTTAGGGGTCCATTCTCAGGCACTGCCCATTGTGCCACTAGTGATATTAACCCAGGTCCAATACGCTCTGGGGCCATCAAAGCCTGTCGTCACCATGACCTGATGTGTGACATGTTATCGGTGTCCCTTGGTATCCTCATGGAACTGGTTCCAGGACCCCAAAGTCTGTGGGTGCTCAAGTCCCTGATACAAAATGGTGTGATATTTGCATATAACCTATACATACTTTAAATCATTTCTAGATTACTTATGCCTAATACAATGGAAATGCCATGTTGGCTGGGCACGGTGGCTCATGCCTGTAATCCCAGCACTTTGGGAGACTGTGGTGGGTGGATCACCTGAGGTCAGGAGTTCGAGACTGGCAACCTGACCAACATGGTGAAACCCCTATCTCTACTAAAAATACAAAAATTAGCCAGGTGTGGTAGCAGACTCAGGAGGCTGCTCAGGAAGCTGAGGCAGGAGAATTGCTTGAACCCGGGATGCAGAGGTTGCAGTGAGCTGAGATTGCGCCACTGTACTACAGCCTGGGCGTCAGAGCAAGACTCCGTCTCAAAAAAAAAAAAAAAAAGAAAAAAGAAAAGAAAAAAAAAGAAATGCCATGTAAATAGTTGTGATCCTGAATTGTTTAGGGATTAATAAGAAAGAACAATCTGTAAGTGTTCAGTATAGATGCACCCATCCTAAGCCTAACCACGTGGTATACCTCAGCAACAATGTAACATTTTCTGGGGTTTTTGTTGTTTTGTGAGATGGAATCTCAGTCTCGCTCTATCACCCAGGCTGGAGTATGGTGGCACGATCTCCTCTGCTCACTGCAACCCCCACCTCCTGGGCTCAAGCGATTCTCCTGCCTCAGCCTCTTGAGTAGCTGGGATTACAGGTGTGTGCTACCATGCATGGCTAATTCTTGTATTTTTAGTAGAGATGGGGGTTTCACCATGTTGGTCAGGCTGGTCTCGAACTCCTGACCTCGTGATCCGCCCACTTAGGCCTCCCAAAGTGCTGGGATTACAGGTGTGAGCCACCACACCCAATATTTTTTTATTTCTGGTTGGATACGGAGGGCTGACTGTACTTAACATCTCTGAGCTTCAGTTTCTTCCTTTAAAGGTAAAGGTGGCGCCGGGCGCGGTGGCTCAAGCCTGTAATCCCAGCACTTTGGGAGGCCGAGACGGGCGGATCACGAGGTCAGGAGATCGAGAC
>NW_016806409.1:450103-467258 GCF_001698545.2 Rhinopithecus bieti
CTAAAATATACAAAAAATTAGCCGGGCGAGGTGGCGGGCGCCTGTAGTCCCAGCTACTCGGGAGGCTGAGGCAGGAGAATGGCGTGAACCCGGGAGGCGGAGCTTGCAGTGAGCTGAGATCCGGCCACTGCACTCCAGCCTGGGCGACAGAGCGAGACTCCGTCTCAAAAAAAAATAAAAATAAAAATAAAAGTAAAGGTGGCTGGGCGCGGTGGCTCATGCCTGTAATCCCAGCACTTTGGGAGGCCGAGGCGGGTGGATCACGAGGTCAGGAGATCGAGACCATCCTGGCTAACACAGTGAAACCCCGTCTCTACTAAAATACAAAAAATTAGCCGGGCGTGCTGGCAGGCGCCTGTAGTCCCAGCTACTCAGGAGGCTGAGGCAGGAGAATGGCGTGAACCCAGGAGGTGGAGCTTGCAGTGAGCTGAGATAGCGCCACTGCACTCCAGCCTGGGAGACAGCGAGAGTCCGTCTCAAAAACAAAAAACAAAAAACAAATAAAAAAGTAAAGGTGAGGCCAGGTGTGCTGACTCAAGCCTGTAATCCCAGCACTTAGGGAGGCTGAGGCGGGTGGATCACCTGAGGTCAGGAGTTCAAGACAGCCTGACCAATATGGTGAAACCCCCTCTCTACTAAAAATACAAAAATTAGCCGAGCATGGTGGCGGGTGCCTGTAGTCCCAGCTACTCAGGAGGCTGAGACAGGAGAATCGCTTGAACCTGGGAGGTGGAGGTTGCAGTAAGCCGAGATCATGCCACTGAACTCTAGCATGGGCAACAGAGCAAAACTCCATCTCAAAAAAAAAAAAAAAAAAAGTGAGCAGGCTTGGTGCCACACTCCCAGAGTCCCAGCTAATTGGGAGGCCAAGGTTGGAGGATTGCTTGATCCCAGGAGTTTGAGTCCAGCCTGGGCAACAGAGCAATATCTCATCTCTAAAAATAAAAGTAAAGGTATTAATTGCTACTTTGGATGGTTGTTGCAAAGAAAATAATGGAGAGTCTTGTAACTGGCTCCCAAGAGGCTCAACAGACATTACTGTTTTCGCTTCTTCAGGACGAGTTACCTCTCTGGCCACCCCACTGAGCTAGCTGGGCTAGATGAGCCTGGGAGAAGAGTTGTTTAGGAAGTGAGAGGCTGCTCTCCGCAGAAACTCAAGGCTCAGTTCCTCCTGGTGACTCAGATGGGCAGCCCAGTGGGCACACGTGGTCTCTCCCCACATGTGGCTGGGTTTTACTTCCAGAATAGATGGAGAGGCAGAGGTAGGGGTTAGCATGCTTGGGGAATCTCAGAGAGCCCTGGTGGTGTGGGGTACCCTCAGAACACAGGTATCTCAAAGGCTGACCCAGCTTCTGTGTCCCCTTCCCTGGGTGAGGAGGGGACATTCATGGGCAGGTGGTGACTGGCCTCTGGGGAAGGCAGCCCAGATTCCACTGGCCACCATACTTCCTTTTTCACAACTTTCTCACCCCTGTGGTTTCCCATGTCATCATGTGGCTGCTTCCTGCAAGTCCTTAGGGGGTGCAGGTATGAACACAGTGTCAGGCAAGGAGGCATCTGGAGGGGAACCCTGGCTTTTCCTGGGGGGCCTCCCTCCCTGCACCCCAGCCCTGTCCTCTCCCATGGCTACTAATGCCTTCCCCCACCTACCCCAGAGGTGGCCCACATCTGCACAGATCAGACCGAAAAAAATCACGTCTTCCTGACTCTCATAAGCCTGCCCAGTGAGGCCCAGGCATTAGACCATGTGCTGGGGACTCAGGCCCACACATATACGCATGTCAGCATTCATGCTCACAGGTCTGCACGTGCTGGGGCATGTGTCACACACAGGGCTCTGTAGGAAGCTGACTCTCAGCCCCTGCAGCTTTCTGCCTGCCTGGGCAGGGAGGCGTTGAGAAGGCTCAGGGAGTCCTGGGCCAGGACCTTGGCCTGGGGCTGGGGGACTGAGTGGCCCTAGAATCAAGGGTGGCGCGGGCTTAAGCAGTTGCCAGATGTTCCTTGGTACTTTGCAGGCAGACCATGTGGACTCTGGTGAGCTGGGTGGCCTTAACAGTAGGGCTGGTGGCTGGAACGTGGTGCCCAGATGGTCAGTTCTGCCCTGTGGCCTGCTGCCTGGACCCTGGGGGAGCCAGCTACAGCTGCTGCAGTCCCCTTCTGGTGAGTGCCCCTCAGCCTAGGCAAAAGCTGGCAGCCTGGGTTTTCCCAAAGGGTCATCTTGGATTGGCCAGAGGAGGATGCCAGGCACAAGTCTGTGGTTTATCATTTCCCCTGTCTTTCCAGGACAAATGGCCCACAACACTGAGCAGGCATCTGGGCGGCCCCTGCCAGGCTGGTGCCCACTGCTCTGCCGGCCACTCCTGCATCCTCACCGTCTCAGGGACTTCCCATTGCTGCCCCTTCCCAGAGGTGAGCGTGCCATCAGCCCGATGGAGGGGCTTAGGTCTGCATTGATGCTTTTCCTGCAGTCTCCCACTTACAGATAAAAGGGCCTTGCCAATGCCGGTTTCTCTGTGTCCCACAGGCCGTGGCATGCGGGGATGGCCATCACTGCTGCCCACGGGGCTTCCACTGCAGTGCAGATGGGCAATTCTGCTTCCAAAGATCAGGTGCAGCCGGGATGTGGGTGCAGGGCAGACAGACGGGCAGCATGTAGAGCCTGGAACCCAGGAGCCCAGCTGGCGGGGCAGCCCCCATTTCTGCCCTCGTGGCCTCATTCATGTGGCATCTATACTAAGCAACACCCCTGCTGTAGACAGGTGCAGCACTGGGGATAGGAGGGGGAGGAGAAAGTGCAAGACTCCAGGTTCAGGCATTGTGGGGGTGGGGAAAGGTCAAGCTGGGCCGATCTAATGCCAACCCATGGTCAGTGGGTGCCCCTTCCCCATGCCATCTTGCTGAGGGAGGGACTGGATTGTGAGGAGGGTGAGTTAGGCATGCCTAGGAGATCACTGAGCCCTAGTGTCACCCCCAAACCCCAGTAGCTGGGCTTGCAGGCCCTGGTGCCACCAGCTCCGTGTGTGATGGGGCAGTCATCTTCCCTGAGTGGGCTGGTAGAATCCCGGGTCATCTTTCCACAGGTAACAACTCCGTGGGTGCTGTCCAGTGCCCTGATAGTCAGTTCGAATGCCCGGACTTCTCCACGTGCTGTGTTATGGTCGATGGCTCCTGGGGGTGCTGCCCCATGCCCCAGGTATAAATCTGGGGAGACGGGTACGTGGAGGGAGGTGGGGCAGAGGGTGGGGCAAGGGGTGAAGACGGAGTCAGGACCATTTTTTCTCAGGCTTCCTGCTGTGAAGACAGGGTGCACTGCTGTCCGCATGGTGCCTTCTGCGACCTGGTTCACACCCGCTGCATCACACCCACAGGCACCCACCCCCTGGCAAAGAAGATCCCTGCCCAGAGGACTAACAGGGCAGGTGAGGAGGTGGGAGAGCATCAGGCCGGGGGCTGGGGTGGGGCATCATTGACTCTAAGTGTGGGAAAAAGTTCCCTCCACCCTGGCTGCCCCTCACACTTGCTTCTCTTCCAGTGGCTTTGTCCAGCTCAGTCATGTGTCCGGATGCACGGTCCCAGTGCCCTGATGGTTCTACCTGCTGTGAGCTGCCCAGTGGGAAGTATGGCTGCTGCCCAATGCCCAATGTGAGTGAGGGGCTGGAGCCAGCTTGGCTGCGCGCCCCCAGCCACTTGGCCCTGACATGCACCGTACAGGGGCTCTGGGGCATAGGGCTGGCTGGCTGCTTGCTGGGAGCCTGGCTGATGCAGGGTTCATGCCACCCCCTAGTGGAGGATTGGGGCAGTGCCAGCCATCAGCCTGGCTGCTCCCTGTGCTCTGCTGAGCCTGGAAGTGACAAAGACTCACACCTGTCCCCACCCAGGCCATCTGCTGCTCCGACCACCTGCACTGCTGCCCCCAAGACACTGTGTGTGACCTGATCCAGAGTAAGTGCCTCTCCAAGGAGAACGCTACCGTGGACCTCCTCACTAAGCTGCCTGCACAAACAGGTACCAGAGGCAGGGCACAGATACAGGGGTGGGGCCCTCTTTCCCTCCTTTTAGGCCTGGCCTTAGGATCACTGCAAGGTGGTGTAAGTGGTGCCCTCCATCTTCAACACCTGGTGCCAGCTGTGGAGCCGGCAAAGGGTAGATACCCCTGAGGGTCCCCAGTGCCACTTCTGACCTGTCCTCTCTACCTCCCTCACAGTGGGAGACGTGAAATGTGACATGGAGGTGAGCTGCCCGGATGGCTATACCTGCTGCCGTCTACAGTCGGGGGCCTGGGGCTGCTGCCCTTTTACCCAGGTACCCAGGGATGGTTGGTGGGTGGGTGGCCTGAGCAGTGTGGCAGCCAACTGGGCGCCAGTGCCCACTGGCCCTTCTCCATCTGCCCTAGGCTGTGTGCTGTGAGGACCATATACACTGCTGTCCCGCGGGGTTTACGTGTGACACACAGAAGGGTACCTGTGAACAGGGAACTCACCAGGTGTCCTGGATGGAGAAGGCCCCAGCTCACCTCAGCCTGCCAGACCCACAAGGCTTGAAGAGAGATGTCCCCTGTGATAATGTCACTAGCTGTCCCCCCTCCAATACCTGCTGCCAACTCATGTCTGGAGAGTGGGGCTGCTGTCCAATCCCAGAGGTACATGGGAGGGGACAGCATCTTGGCCTGGGCAGGTGGGTGGCCAAACTCCTATTGCTTTCCGCCCTCCACATGGCCAGTAGGTGACACCCAGCTCTGTCAGATTCGTTTCCAGCTGGAGGTGCTGTAAGCAGGAGAGGCGGGCTGGAGTAGGTAGGGGCTCGGCACTGCGCCCCACATAGTGGCTACCTAGGACGCCCTTTCCTGCCCACCCCCCAGGCTGTCTGCTGCTCGGACCACCAGCACTGCTGCCCCCAGGGCTACACATGTGTAGCCGAGGGGCGATGTCAGCGGGGAAGCGAGATCGTGGCTGGACTGGAGAAGATGCCTGCCCGCCAGGCTTCCTTATCCCACCCCAGAGACATGGGCTGCGACCAGCACACCAGCTGCCCGGTGGGGCAGACCTGCTGCCCGAGCCTGGGTGGGGGCTGGGCCTGCTGCCAGTTGCCCCACGTGAGTACCTCCCTGCCTGCCCCTGGATAGGGGAGCTAAGCCCGGCGAGGGGACAGGAATGTAATGCCATTCTGTGCTCCCTTCCCTGCCAGGCTGTGTGCTGCGAGGATCGCCAGCACTGCTGCCCGGCTGGCTACACCTGCAACGTGAAGGCCCGATCCTGCGAGAAGGAAGTGGTCTCTGCCCAGCCTGCCACCTTCCTGGCCCGTAGCCCTCACGTGGGTGTGAAGGACGTGGAGTGTGGGGGAGGGCACTTCTGCCATGATAACCAGACCTGCTGCCGAGACAACCGAGGGGGCTGGGCCTGCTGTCCCTACCGCCAGGTCAGTGCCATCCCCCACCCTGGGGCTGGGTATGGCCAGGGACCATGTCCCACCTCATCCAACCCTCTCACTCCCCTCTGACCACCCAGGGCGTCTGTTGTGCTGATCGGCGCCACTGCTGTCCTGCTGGCTTCCGCTGCGCAGCCAGGGGCGCCAAGTGTTTGCGCAGGGAGGCCCTGCGCTGGGACGCCCCTTTGAGGGATCCAGCCTTGAGACAGCTGCTGTGAGGGACAGTACTGAAGACTGCAGCCCTCGGTACCCCACTGGATGGGTGCCCTCTGCTCAGGCCTCCCTAGCACTTCTGCCCAACCAAATTCTCCCTGGCCCCCATTCTGAGCTCCCTATCACCATGGGAGTTGGGGCCTCAATCTAAGGCCTTCCCTGTCAGAAAGGGGTTGTGGCAAAAGCCACATTACAAGCTGCCATCCCCTCCCCATTTCTGTGGACCCTGTGGCCAGGTGCTTTTCCCTATCCACAGGGGTGTTTGTGTGTGTGCGTGTGTGAGTTCCAATAAAGTTTGTACACTTTCTTAACAGTGTCTGATTTGCCGCCCTGCCTGCCCTCCCAAGGGCCCCAGAGCAAGGGTTCATGTCCACTGCCAACACTCCCCTCCCCTACCCCACAGAAAGACACACACAGCCTTAACCTCACCAGTTTTGTATTTGCTGCTGCCCACATCGGCTGTATCACATTACCCCCTAGTCCCCAGAGCTGTCCCAGCCACCAGCCCTGTGACATCATAGCCCAGAGATGGGCTAGTCAGCAAGCAGCACCCCCTCCCCTCCCAGGGGTCCAGAGAGAACGCCCCCTCCCTTCCCAGCCCTCACACTAGCAGCTGAGGCTGGGTCACCCCTCCTGCTTTCCCACAATAGAGCTTTCTATGTACAGCCACGTCTACACAGGCACTGCTTCCCCCCAGCCCTCCTCCCCGGCACCTCCCCTTGGGGGCTGGACCCCCCCTCCTCCCCGGCTTGGAGGCAGACACAGGGTCCCTTGCAAGACACAACCCAGCACCTACCACGGAACGGCTCCAAGGCCCCTGGGCCCCTCTCCAGCCTGGGGCTGGGGGCTATGCGCGAGGGCCCCGCAGGCCCCGGGGCGCGCACCCTGGGTGCGGGCCCGCGCGGGAGGGGCGGTGCCAGGCCCGGCGCCGGCGCTACTTGACGTTGAACACCATCAGCGGCCGCTCCTCCCGCCTCTGCCACGGGCTCTTCTTGTCGCCCGCCTCGTCGCCCA
The DNA here is from genome assembly GCF_001698545.2 of Rhinopithecus bieti. Classification (NCBI taxonomy): domain Eukaryota; kingdom Metazoa; phylum Chordata; class Mammalia; order Primates; family Cercopithecidae; genus Rhinopithecus; species Rhinopithecus bieti. Next base: position 456,755 of record NW_016806409.1, read on the forward strand.
CCTCCGCCCCCAGCTCGTCCTCCGGGCTGGTGAGCGAGTCGCGCCGCAGCTCGCTGGCGCTGCTGCGGGAGCTGTCCCCGCGGCTGCGGCCCCGCCCCCGGGGTACCGTGGCCGCCCGGCCCTCGGGCGCCGCCACCTCGTCCAGCAGCGGCGTCAGCGAGTTGTCCTCTGGAGAGCAGAGGCCCGTGCGGCTCTCGCTGCTGCTGGGCTCCGTGTCCTCGCTGAGCGCCAGGCTGCGGGGGCGCGGGCGGCGGCGGCGGCGCGGCAGGACAAGAAGGACGCCACAAAAACCAGATACTACACAATACACAACATCCAGACAGAGCGGCGAGCGAGACCGACAGGCGCAGAACACAAATACAAAAAGAATAGAGACAACAATCAGACGCCAGGAGTCCAGAGCTGGCGTTCAGGTGCTGCAGGAGCCCGCCGCCCGCTGCAGGAGTCAAGAATAGTAAGATGATGACGTCACTTCGCGAGTTTGGAGCGCCCGGTCGAGGGACACGAACCAGGCGAACAGAACGGTCGTCGCAATAACGCCATGCCAGTAGCATATCATAAAATCATCGGAACAGAGGCCATAGCAAAAGACTTCCCACGTTGGGCATACAGCCAATAGGTGGAACTCGATTGAACAGCACAGATGGTGACACGAGCACTGACGGGCGTCCGCGCGCCGGACCCCCCACAGGCCCCTAACGACCAGCCAGCCCCGCCGCCCTCGCCCCACACACGGGCCCTGCAACTGCGGGCGCTGGGGGTCGGGCTGGGGAAAAGCGCGCGCTGGGCCGGGTGCTGTGCCCTCGGGCGGGGCCGGCTCGTCGCCCACGCCCGCGGCGCCAGCCTCGCCGCCGAGGCGCACGTAGTGCGCGGGGATCACCAGGGTGGGCATGACGTTGCGGTAGACGTTGTCCTTGAGGTGGTCGATGGAGCCGCAGAAGATGAGCTGCCCGGCCTGGCCCAGCGACGGCGGCCGCGCCAGCTGGTCCACCGACTGCGACAGCAGGAAGTCGGGGGTCTTGCTCTCGGCTGGCCCCTTGTGGCCCAGGTAGTGGTCGAAGGGCGGCGGCGGCGGCGAGGGCGGCTCGTGCAGGAAAGCCGCAGCCCCCGAGGGCCCGCGCCGGTACTCCTCTAGGCCGGGCTCCAGCCCGCCGGGGCCCTCGGCCGAACGCGCGCCCTTGAGCCCGGCGCTTTCGCCCCCGCGGGCACCCGAAGGTTCGGCGGCCGGGCGGCTGGCAGACCGCGGCTTGGTGCGGAAGAAGTCGTCCCGGGAGGAGGCCAAGTCCCGGGAGCTGGAGAAGGCCGAGTGGAGGGGGCCTGGAGGCGGAGCCTCGGGGTCCCCCGACGGGGCGGGTTCCAGGGGTCCCCCACAGATGAGGTGGAGCTGGGACATCGAGGTGGCCTGGTCTCGTTTGTTACCGTCAGAGGGCCCCGAGAGCTGCAGCTTGCGGTGCTGTTGCCTCGGCTTCAGGCAGCGCCTCCTGGAAGGGAGGGTGCAGAGGGGGCCTCTCAGGAAAGGGTGAGGGCCAGAGTTGGCCCCGAACCCCCTTAGATGCAAGACAAGAGATGAATATAGTGGAAGAGGTGAGGAGAATGCCTGGGGCGCCCAGGAGAGATGGCGGGGAGCCGTGTCCGTTTGGCGGTCCCCTCAGGGTAAACTCTGCACTCCTCTGCATGTAGGATGTGCTGCGAGAACCAGGGATGAGCATCTAAGCCGTGTAGGGGTGTGTTCGGCCTGGAGTCCTCTGGGGTAGAGAGCTGGGCTGCTAGGGGCAGTGGCAGATCTCTCTGGAGGGGCCGGGCTGCAAGTCCTGAAGCCCTGCCTCCCCTCCCACCTCCTGGCTGTCTTCAGCCACTAGCCCTAGCCCTTCAGGTCTTAGCATGTTTACAGGAAGTCTTTTCCTGTCTGCCCCTTGAGGACCAGAAGTGGATTTTATGCATCTTTGGGGCCCCAGGGCCCGGTGCAAGTGCAGGCCTCAGTCAGAGGAGAGGAGGGGAGGGAGGGGGAAGCCCGGTGCTCACCGACAGTAGTAGATGAGCAGACACAGCAGGATGAGCACCAGCAGGGCAAGGGCTGCCAGGATGGTGAGCAAGAAGATGGTGTGGTAGGTGCCGATGTCCTGGATGCCCGACGTGATGGTGACCAGCCCTGTGCCAGGCGAGGGCTTAGCGTTCAGGTGTGGACGCCCTTCCTGCCTTTCAGAAGTCTGCTCTCCCAGCTCCCCTCCTCCACGGCCCCTATGCCCACTGCCCCACTACTCTTACCAGCTGTGGGGGAGGCCATGGCGGCGACCCAGTACCCCAGCTGAGGGGAGACGAAGGTCCAGTAGAGCTGCCGGCCTTCCTTCCGGATTATACCAGTGCCATTGCGCACCCACAGCCCTGGGAGAGGCAGGGGTTTTGTCACACTTGAGTCCCTCCCACTCAAGTCCCACTTTCCTCCCTCAACTCAAGCACCTGCAACCCCCTGAGGTGCTTACCACTCTTGGGGTCGAATCTCCAGGCTGGAATGCTGGTGCCCACGGTGAGGGCACGAGTCTCGGAGGGCACGGGCAGGGACAGGTGAATGGGGCCTGAGAGTGGCACCTCTGTCCCATTACCTGTCAGCAGGTGCACGCTCACAGCAGCCAGGGGCATCAGCTCCAGCCAGGAGCCATTGCCTGAGGGAAGAGGGTACAGGGCTGAGGGCTGATCCTGAGCCTGGGGAGACCCCGTCCACACTGGGCACCCAGCCTACCTGAGCTGGAGGCCTCAGTGCCCAGGAAGGCAGGGAAAGCCCGCATTTCCTGCTGGGTGCTGGCAGGCGTGAGTGACGCCCAGAGCTGGCTGTAGGTGGAGCTGACAGGCAGGCGGGCAGCCCGGCGCTGGAACTGCACCAAGGGCTGGGAGCGGGCACCTGGAGGGAGAGAGGGGCTGCAGTGGCCTGACCATGGACAGGATCCCGAGGGACCAGAGCAGAAACCCATTATCTAAGGAAAAGGGGGACATTAGGTCAGGCCACTTCGGAAGGCCGGGGAGGGTGGTGCCTTGGGGAGAAAGCTGGGCAGTCATGGAATGTTAACCTGGAAGGGACATGGACTTGAAATCTCTGTGTGAGCCTCAGGAATGTACTTGCTTTCTTAGAAGTTTCCTTATAGAACCTATAAAATATTGCGATCCAGATCCTCAAACAGTATTGTCTACTAAGTGGCAGGCACCACGTTAGACACTGGGGGCTCAAAGATGAATGTCTGCTGTGATGGGAATGTTTTCTAGCTGTGCTGCCCATTATGGTACCCACTGGATACACGTGGCTGTTAAGCATTTGAAATGTGGCTAGTGTGACTGAGGAACTGGATTTTTAATTTTTAAAAATGTAATGAATTTTTTCTAGGCGGGTGCAGTGGCTCATGCCTGTAATCCCAGCACTTTGGGAGGCCAAGGCGGGTGGATCCCCTGAGGTTGGGAGTCAGAGACCAGGCTGACCAACATGGAGAAACCCCAATTCTACTAAAAATACAAAATCAGCCGGGCGTGGTGGCACATGCCTGTAATCCCAGCTGCTTGTGAGGCTGAGGCATGAGAATCGCTTGAACCTGGGAGGTGGAGGTTGTGGTGAGCTGAGATTGTGCCGTTGCACTCCAGCCTGGGCAACAAAAGCGAAATTCTGTCTCACAAAAAAAAAAAAAAAAAAAAAAAAAAAGCCGGACGTGGTGGCTACGCCTCCTAAAATACCAGCCAGCTTTGGGAGGTCCGAGGGCAGGTGGATCAGCGAGGTCAGAGAGTTCCAACGAACCAGCCCTGGCCAAAGATGGTGAAACCCCCGTGTCTACTAAAACTGCAAAAATTCACCGCAGGTGTGGTGGCAGGCCCACCTATAATCCCAGCTAGCTCGGGAGGCTGAAGGGCCCAGGAAGAATCACTTGAACCCGGGCCCGGCAGAGGTTGGGCAGTGGCTGAGATGCATGCCATTGTACGGCCCCGCCCGGCGCCCCGCGCCGCCGTCCAGCCTGGGCAACAGAGTGAGAATCCACTCTCTGGATGGATTAATTTTAAAAAATTAATTTAAAAAAATTTTTTTTAATTTTTGAGACTGTCGCCCAGGCTGGAGTGCAGTGGCTCAATCTCGGCTCACTGCAAGCTCCACCTCCCAGGTTCACGCCATTCTCCTGCCTCAGCCTCCCGAGTAGCTGGGACTACAGGCGCCCACCACCATGCCTGGCTATTTTTTTTGTGTGTGTGCATTTTTAGTTGAGATGGGGTTTCACTGTGTTAGCCAGGATGGTCTCGATCTCCTGACCTCGTGATCCACCCGTCTTGACCTCCCAAAGTGCTGGGATTACAGGCATGAGCCACCACGACCAGCCAAATTAATTAATTTTTAATTTAATTTACTTCAATTTAATATGTAGCTAGTGGCTACTGCATCAGTTTAGGTCGTGTGTGTGTGTGTGTGTGTGTGTGTGTGTGTGTGTGTTGGGGTGGAGGGGACAGACATATAAACAATTCCAATACAGTATGGTCACAGCTAACATTTATTAAGCTTTAAGCTATGCTGCGCACTGTTCTAAGCAGATTACCTGTATTAACCCCTGCAATTAGGAAAATAGCCCTTTAGCTAGTTGTCTTTATTATCAACCTCATTTTAGAGGTGCAAAAATGGAGGCAGGCAGGGGTTCAGTAACTTGCCCGAGGTCACAATCCTCAAGCCTGGATAGAAGCCCGGACCACTGGGCTCCAGGCCCATCCTCTCCCATTCCATTCCTCCTGCACCTTGCTATCCAAATAGAGGGACGCAGGGGACTAGGGGAGCTGGTCTCACTCAGCTCAGGGGAGGCCCTACGGAGTCTTGCAGGATGTGGAAGACTCAGCCAGGAAAGAAAGAGGGAAAGGACATCCAGGAGGCCTGGCATGAGAAAGGCCCAGAGGTGTGGGGCAGCGGGCGGCCCGGGCTCTGGAAGGCGCTGTCAGCTCTGAGATGGCACCTGGGCTTGGTACTGAAAGCAGTAGGTGCCATGCAGGGGCTTCAAGCTAGGGGGCTACAAAGGGTCCACTGGCATTTTAGAAACCTGCAGGGGCACTTAGAAGCCTCTGGTTTGGGATCAAAGTGATGAAGGTGAGCAAACGAGCAGATTGGTGAGGCTGGGTGAAGTGGCTCACGCCTGTAATCCCCGCACTTTGAGAGGCTGAGGCGGGTGGATCACCTGAGGTCAGGAGTTCGAGACCAGCCTGGCCAACATGGCAAAACTGTCTCTACTGAAAATACAAAAATTAGTCTGGCATGGTGATGGGTGCCTGTAATCCCAGCTACTCAGGAGACTAAGGCAGAAGAATCCTGAGGTTATGCCACTTCAGTCTGGGCAACAGAGCAACACTGTGTCTCACAAAAAAAAAAAAAAGAAAAAAGAAAAATCTAGCTCCGTGACAAGGGCTCAGGCTGAGACTACAAACCGGGAAGGGGCTCCTCCAACTCTGAAACCCACCATGGCCCTCTAAGCGGAATGAAGCCCCCAAACCCTCACTGTCCTCTACTACCCTCCACCTGATATCTCCCCCGGCCTTCCTCTCCAGTGGAGGTGCCTCTGCTTCCCCTTAACTCCTGAGTCGAGGGCTGACCGCTCCGTTCGACAAGCTCTCACCCAGCCGGGTCCCCTCGCAGGTTAGGGCCGTCTCAGCACTGAAAGCAGCTGCCCTCCACTCCACTGCCCTGCCTGCTCTGGAACTATTTCAGGGCTTGCAATGATCTGTCTTCCTACTTGTCTGTGAACGTCCAAAGGCAAGGAGCGGGTCTTCTTCCTCACCGTGGTTCCCAGCACCAGCCACAATGCCTGGCACGGCCTAGGAGTTGAAGTAAGTACTAGCTGAGCGAGACCAAAAGCCGGGAGTAGATCAGGACAGCTGCAGGCTTTCTCTGGGCCTTGCACTTCCTGTGCACCTGTGCATCCAGCAGGTGCACAACAAATCCGTGTAGGCCCATTGAAGATAAAGGTGGCAGGGAAGGTAGGAATAGATGGAGAATAGAAACCACGAGAATCCCCGATAACTATAAACATTTATTGAACACCTTCTGTACTGTGTTTTTTCACTTTTTATGGGATTTAATTCTTACTCCAATTTGATGATGTAGGCACTAACCTTCCACATCTTACAAATGAGCAAATTATGGCTCAGAGAGGTGAAGTGACTTGCCCAAGGACACCCAGCCAATATAGGACAGTGGAGGTCTCTACGCCCAAGTTAGGGGAAGGAAAAAGAGTTGGCCTGGGTGAGGGGGAGCCTTACCGGGAGAGCCTAGGAGAATGTGCACCAGGTCCTCATAGAGGATGAGCGTGGCCGGCCGCTCAGGGAGCAGGTAGAGACTGACAGATGCATACACTGTGGGAGGGATGGCCAGTCAGCTCCAGGAAAGCCTGCCCCCCACCCCCCAGCCAGGCATCCCCTCCATCTGAGTCCCAGAGGCTTCACCCTCCCTCAGCCCCCTCTGTGTACCCCAGCCCAGGCAGCAGCTGCTGGAAAGCCTCCCCCTCCACCCCCAAGGAGCCTATTTTGGGAAGGGGCCGATGGAGGGTCAGCTGCTGTCCCCCCCCTCCACCTGCCCCTGCACTCACAGGGCAGCTTGTCAACACGCCAGGGCACAGAGTTGGTGAGGAAGCCAGGGCGGGCAGCAGTGACCAGCACCCAGGTGCCCAAGCGATAACTGAGGGGCAGGGTGGCCACACCCTCTGAGTCTGTGGTACCAGCTGCCAGCAAAGTCCGGTTCCCAAACACATCCACTGAGGCCCGGGCCAGGGGCACCAGCTCTCCGCTCACATACACCTGCACCTTGATCAGGATCTCTGTGGGCAAGATGGGGTGAAGGGAGTGAGGACGAGGGAGGGGGAAAGAGAACTGGGGGGAGCCCCAAGATCAGCGGAAGGAGCTGTGTTTCGGAGAGTCTTTGGGGCTGAGGCTAGAGAAGGCATGATTTAAGACCCGGCATTCAGTGAGAAACTCCTATCAGCCCATGAAGGAGGTGGGACTATTCCCGTATTTCATCGTCTGACATATGCGCTGTGTCACATGTTCACAATTCTAAACTCAGGCTATGTCTTTGATTGATGATGCCATCGTTATAACTGGCAGCATTTCTTCCTTTCTTACTGGTACCTGAAATCCTGGTGCATCTTACAGTCAGTGGTGTATTGGATTTGATAATATATGCTCTTAGTCCATTTTACAGATAAGGAAACTGAGGCTGAGAGAGTTTAGATACTTGGACTACAGCTAAGTGGAGATCTGGGATCCAGACCTAGCAGTCTGCCTCTAGAAGCAACATTCTTAACCCCAGGCCTGGGGAGAGGAGAAGGATAGGAGGGCTGAGAAAGGCTAAGTAAAGCTGGGTATGCAGGTGGAGAGAAGGGTCAAGATTCAGCAGTTTGAAAGGGAGAATGGAGGCTAGGGCAGAGTTCGGGGTCTTGGGAAAAAATTGACAGGGGACACTAGGAAACTGGTCATTCCCGTCATTCATCCTTTTCCCAGAATCCTTTGCACAAGCCTGTTTCCCTTCAGATTTAGGGACTCACCCCAACCCTATGCCCAAACAAATTACTTCTGCCCCCTCCCCCTCACATGAACCGCCTGCCCCCTCCCAGCTGGTCAGCTACAGTCAGTCACCATGGCAACGCCCTCATTCCTCCCAGGAGATCAGGCAGGGAGCTGGGGCCCTGGCAAGGGGAAGGAGATCTGGGGGGGTGCAACCCAGGCCCAAGAGAACTATTGTGGAGGGGGCTGGGGAGGGAAGCCCAAGTGTTTTGCTTTCCAGGGATGCCTCTGCCCCCAGTCTGAGGAGAGTCTGGCCAGGCCATCAGGCAGGTGTCCTGCCCTCAGATGGCGTGATGGGGAGGAACCAAGCCTTGAGTTGTTCCCATGGATTCTCCAGGCAGTCTCTCCGATCCAGGGCACCCCTTCCCATCAGCACAGCCCCTCCCTCAAGAACACACCTCACCCCTACCTTCCTGCTAACAAGGTGTGTCATGCATGTATGGACACCTCAGTGGGGGGCCCAGGAGGCAGGTGGGGAGTGGGCTGAGTGCTGGATGCAAATCTAGTGGGGGTTGGGTGCGGAAGGAAGAGTCTGGAGCTGAGAGCAGCAGGGCCTGGGGAGGTCAGGGTGCTGCGGAGACTTCGAGGAGAGGGAAGGCCTTAGAGTGGAGCCTGACACTCAGCAGTGACAGGTGTCTTAGCTCAGGCTCCCAAGCCGGAGCCAGTGCCACGCCTGCCCTAGGCATCCCATCCAGCTGTTCCCCTGAGCCCACTTCCCCTCCCAGACCAGAGCCCAACCCTGCAGGGTGGGTGCACACTCTACCCACTCTCGCTCTCTGCTGCTACAGGAAGCTGGCACCCCTGTACTGTTTTTTTGCACATTTGATGAGATTTCTTACTTCAATTTGATGATGTAGGCACTATCCTTCCATGTCTTACAAATGAACAAATTATGGCTCAGAGAGGTTAAGTGACATACCCAAGGGCACCCAGCTAATACGGGAGAGTGGAGGCCTGTACACCCAGGTTGGGAGAAAGAAGAATTGGCTTGGGGTGGGGGGAGGGGAGAGCCTAGGAGGATGTGCACAAGGTCCTCACCATCCCCCCACCAACACCCATTAGGAATTCTGAGAAGCCAGAAGGGCCTGGCTACTCCCACCCCCATCCTGGGCTTAGGAACAGCTGGATAGAGCAGCTGGGGAGAGGGACCCCGAGTCTGAGATACTTGGGGTCATTTGAGGGAATAGCTTGGGTTCAAGAGTCAGAGCTTCAGAAGAGGGAGGGAGCTGGGGAAACAAAACTGGGGTGGGCTGGTAAGGCTCTGTGCCAACCTTGGGGTGGGGAGAAGGGGCAGGTGCCTAGCAGATTCCCTTCCCCCTTCCCCTCAACCTGGGCTCCCTGCCAGCTGCCCCAGAGAACCCCCCTGTCCTGGCTCTATTCCAGCCAATTCCCTGGGCCCCTTCCCCTGAGGTGCAGGGACTTGAGGGGAGGGACGTCCTAAGAAACTAGGGCTTCTTCCTACTAAGCAAAGCCTCATCTCCTCCCCCAGAGAGCTGGGGAGACTGAGGCAGAGGGCGAACCCTCCCCAATCCTCAAAGCCTGACATACCATATAGTATCCACCTGTCCCGGCTCCAGGACTGCCTCAATCCAGGAGGAAATCCGACCCTCTCCCTTCATCCGGACCCCACTTCCCTCATCCAGATCCCCCACCCTGCTTTTCCTGCCAGCTCCTTAGTGTGGGGAGTGAGGAGTGAACACTGCTTCAGGCAGGGATGGGGCCCACAGGCCGGGGGGAGAGAGCAGGAACACGGGAGGTGGGCTCAGGGCTGGAGTGGGGGGAGGCCCCTAAGCATCCAGGCCTGCCTGTGGAGTGTGGAGTCAGGGTCTTGCTCCCCCACCCTTTTCTGCTGCAGAAGCCGGCCCCACCCCCACCTCACACACCCACCTGCGCCCGGTGAGTCGCTGGGGAGGGTCTCCTCCACTGCGAAGGAGATGTGAGGTGAGGAGGGGGTGATCTGGGGGCGGGCAGGGGACAGGAGTGCCATGAGGCCTGCTGAACGGGGACCCAGGCACCTGCCCTCCCAGCCGGCACTGCCCACAGCCAGCCAGCTCAGCATGGCTCCGCGACCGCAAGCCTGCCATGCGCCTTCAGTTGGAATCACAATGTACCCTCTTTTCTCAGAGCCCCACAACTGCCGCTCGTCCTCCGTCATAGGCTCACAAGCATTTATTTGGTGCACCCCAAATTCTAAACCAGGGGAGCTGGCTGGGAGCTGTCAGGCTCCAGGGCGAAGAACCCCATTAGAGCAGTCAATCCCGCCCACAGCCTCACCCACTCCCCCTTCTCCCCTCCCCCCTTCAAACCCAGCTCCAGGCGCCCAGCCTCCTGTCCGGGCCTAGGGTGGCAGCCGATGCCGGCGCCCCCACCCAGCCGGGGTCGGGAGCGAGGAACCCGCAGGGGGCTGCGGAGCGGGCGCCCGCCCCAGCCCGCCCCTGGGCGGGTGTCTTCGGTAGACAATGGCTGAGGCAGCAGCGCCTCGCGGACCAGGAGGGAGAAAAACAAATAGGGAGGGGGCGGCGGCGCCGAGCCTGGGGACCCTCGCCCTACCCATTGTGTCTCCCCAAGACCCCCGCCCCGGACGGCCTCCCTCTCCCCGCCTCCGCTTTCCCCAAGAAGCGCCGACCCCAGATCGCTTAGCTCCCCCCACCCGAATCCAGGGAACAGAATATCCCTCAATTCACGAACGCCGCGAAGAGGGGCTGACGGGCGGGAGCCTGATCAGGGGCGCAGGCCCGCGATCGCGGCCCCTCCCGGCGAAGACTCACCCTGCGGGCTGGGGGGCTCCGGCGGCGACTTGCCGGGAGCCCGGGAGGCGCTGCCGAGCAGCAGCCCCAGCAGCGGCAACAGCCGCGCGAGGACGCTGGGGCCACTCGCCGGCGGCATCGCGGGGCTAGGCCGGGCCCTAGCGGTCCATGGCTCCCGCCTGGTCCCGCTCGCCCGG
>NW_016806409.1:467996-471976 GCF_001698545.2 Rhinopithecus bieti
GCTGGAATTTTTCCTTGGAACTGGACTGTGATGAGAGGTGCTTGCCATGAACATAGGCTAGTGTTTTCTTCTTCTTCTTCTTCTTTTATTTATTTATATTTATTTATTTATTTATTTATTTATTTATTTATTTTTACAAGAGTCTTGCTCTGTTGCCCAGGCTGGAGTGCAGTGGTGAGGTCTTGGCTCACTGCACCCTCTGCCTCCCAGGTTCAAGTGATTCTCCTGCCTCACCCTCCCAAGTAGCTGGGACTACAGGTGTGTGCCACCGTGCCCAGCTAATTTTTGTATTTTTAGTAGAGACAGTGTTTCACTATGTTGGCCAGGCTGGTCTCGAACTCCTGACCTCAGATGATCTACCCACCTTGGCCTCCCAAAGTGCTGGGATTTCAGGTGTGAGCTACTGTCTTTTCTTTGACCTTTCCTTTCCAGTTTTTGAAGATAAAGCTGGAAATAATCTTCTCTGAAGATACTTGATAAAATTCCCGTAAAACAAAACACATGCTTCTACTACACATGCTTCCACTTCATTGATAAAACTTTACTGCAGTTTGGCACCTGGGTCTAGTTCAGCTAGCAGATGAGCTGACTGATGCATTCACCCCGATAGCCAGGTGTGCCCATCTCACTGAGGAAGCCCACTCTATTTTTGGTAGCATGACGGGCCACCGAGAGGTGGAAAGGGCGCAAGAACCATGAGAGCTCCTGGAAATGCTTCCCTGGGAAGGCAATTTCATGAATGACGTCTTCCAAGCAAATGACGCCAAACTTCCCCAGGTGCTCTTCAATCACTGTGTTGTCTGTCAGAGGGATGATCTTATTCTTGACCTTGGCTTGTCTGTGTTTCAAAATGAGTTCCTGGACAGACTTCTGATTTGGAAATCCCCAGGTCACATAAGGTTCCACTATATGCAGCATTTTTAGGTTCTGGGGGGTGACATTTACAAAGACAACACTAAAAATTTTATTTAGGCAAAGTCTTACAAATGGTTCTCTGCACCAATGAACTCACGCCATCAATTCTTTCGATGCATACAACAAAGGTCAAGGAATGTTTATCTGGCAATTCCAAGGCGTGACGTTTGACTTCTAGTCATCTGAGATGCATTTTGTCACATTTCTGCCGCCAGGAATCATGTAGGAATGATTCCAGTTGCTTAAACTTGAGCCCTTTTCCTTCCCTCTGCTCCTTCTTTGACAAAAATGCCTGCTTTGCCTGGGTGGCTTTGAGGGCTTCATAAGCCTTCCTCTTTTCAGGAGATTTTCTAGAACCAAAGGGATTTTCTTTGCAAGAGCAAAGAAAAATCTTTCTAGTGTTGCAGCTACTGATCATTAAGAGTCTTTTGTTGTCGCCCAGGCTGGAGTGCAATGATGCAATCTCGGCTCACTGCAACCTCCGCTTCCTGAGTTCAAGAGATTCTTGTGCCTCAGCCTCCTGAGTAGCTGGAATTACAGATGCCTGCCACCATGCCCGGCTAATTTTTGTATTTTTAGTAGAGACGGGGTTTCACTGTGTTGGCCAGGCTAGTCTTGAACTTGTGACCTCAGGTGATCCTCCCGCTCAGCCTCCCAAAGTGCTGGGATTACAGGTGTGAGCCACCATGCCTAGCCCTAAATCTCTTATTAAGCCACTGGCAAGTTTTTTTTGTTTTGTTTTGTTTTGTTTTGTTTTGAGACGGAGTCTCGCTCTGTCGCCCAGGCTGGAGTGCAGTGGCCGGATCTCAGCTCACTGCAAGCTCCACCTCCCGGGTTCGCGCCATTCTCCTGCCTCAGCCTCCCGAGTAGCTGGGACTACAGGCGCCCGCCAGGTCGCCCGGCTAGTTTTTTGTATTTTAGTAGAGACGGGGTTTCACCATGTTAGCCAGGATGGTCTTGATCTCCTGACCTCGTGATCCGCCCGTCTCGGCCTCCCAAAGTGCTGGGATTACAGGCTTGAGCCACCGCGCCCGGCCGCCACTGGCAAGTTACTCAGCCTTCTGGTCCTGTCTTCCTTTAAAATAGGAGTTGTCATAATCTCTACCTCATAGGGTTGCTGTAACGACTAAATGAGATGTAATGACCAAATAATGATGTAAAGACTCTAGCACAAGCCTCACAGGAGCAGGGGCATAATAAATGCTGCTATTGCTGGCCCAGGGTGAGGTGGGGACTCACCTGTGCCCAGGTAATATGATGCATTGCTGGGCAGTGCTAATGGCTAAGGAGTGTTTCCAGAGCTGGCAGCAGCCTTTCTCTTCCATCAGTTGGTGATTCTCAGTGGTCTTGGTTCTGGCTTTGTGAATGATAAACTGGGTCTCTCCCTTGTCCTCAGCCATTGAATCCTGTATTTGAGGACAGCTATTGGCTTGCTCTAGTCCCAGCCAAGCTCTCTTTCCTTCCAGTTCAATATTTCTGGTTGTCATCCTCAATCAGTTTCCAGCTGGCCAAATCCTTATCTGGTATCTCTTCCCTGGTTCTCTCTGGTTTGTCACCTTCTCTTTCTCACCATGTGGTGGCCAAGAGGGGACTGGATACCTAAGGCAAGGACCCCATTTCCCAGAGAACAGCAGGCTTCCCTCCTGGTTGGGTCTTCTGATTTAAGGGGACATCATTATAAGCTTGTAGACAGAATGAAAACTGCCAGTGTATCTGTCTCTCTTCTTTCTTGCTCCCTTCCTTCTTCTTTACATCTCTCTCTCTCTCTTTTCTTTTCTTTCTTTTTTCTTTTCTTTTTTTTTTTTTTTTTGAGACGGCGTCTTGTTCTGTTGCCCAGGCTGGAGTGCAGTGGCTGCGATCTCAGCTCACTGCAACCTCCACCTCCTGGGTTCACGCCATTCTCCTGCCTCAGCCTCCCGAGTAGCTGGGACTACAGGCTCCCGCCACCACGCCCAGCTAATTTTTTTGTATTTTTAGTAGAGACAGGGTTTCACCGTGTTAGTCAGGATGGTCTTGATCTCCTGATCTTGTAATCCACCTGCCTCGGCCTCCCAAAGGGCTGGGATTACAGGCATGGGCCATTGCGCCCAGCCTCTCTCTCTCTTTTCAATAGAAATTTCCATCTCACCAGATTTCCCAGTACTATTCTTATGTAACTAGTTTTTTGGAACCTCAGCACAAGACTTAGCACTCATCCCTGGTAAATTTCATCCTGTTGGTTTCTACCCAACTTTGCAATCTGTCAAGGCTGCCTTGAATCTGCTTCAGTCACCCATTGTATTGGAGCTCCCTCCCAGCCAGCAGCCATCTGCAGGGTGAAGAGTGGCTTCCTCTGCCTCCAGTCAAGCGACTCATGACAATGCCAGGCAGCCCAGGGCCAGGATGAAGCTTCATAGAGATCTCCTTCAGCTTTATCAGAATTGTTCAGGTCTAAATCCTAGTCTCTGTGATCCAGCTCACATTTATGTCTTGTCTATAAGGACAAATGCCAAATGCTTTGCTGGATCAAGATAAGTTGACTGGAGCCATCCAATTGCAATGACGGAAGGAGGAGGCAATTTGGCTGGGGTTCAAGGATCACTGCTTAATCTTTTCTTAAATGCGTTCAGTCACCCAAATAGAAACCTGTTCCGAAACTTGCCATGCATGTATGTCAAAATATTCTTTTCAGAATTTACTATTTACACCTTTGGGTAAAATCAAATACCAACAGCTCTTGCTGTTATATTGTTCATCAATGGCTTCCCCCAACACTTGGCGTCAAGTCCAAAGTCCTCCCCATGGCCACGGGGTGTTCCTGCCCCCATCCCCCATCTCCTGGACCCTCACCCACCTGCCTCCAGCCACACGGGCCTCCTTGCTTTTTTTGAACACACTAAGCCAGCTCCTACCTCAGGGTCTTTTCACTGGCTGCTCTTTCTTTCCAGAACATTTTATCTTCATGTAGCTGCATGGCTCAGTCATTCATCTCCCTGCTTATCGCATCAAAGAGGCCTTCCCTGACCACCCTACCTAAAATGTTAGCAACACCCCTCCAAACATCCACCATATATATATATATATGT